>NW_004955462.1:839165-854638 GCF_000276665.1 Chinchilla lanigera
AATCTGCTGATTATAATATTAATCAAGATAATGCTCCTTTTGTTACAAATGACAGAAACCCAGCTCAAACTATTCAAGGGGAGAATAAAGGAAATCATGATAGCATCAAACACAGCCTAGCAACTGACAAACTGTGGTAACTATTAATTTGGTAGCTTAAACCATAGGAGCAAGCTCTAAAGTTATACATCAAAATACAACATATATCAGGAACTTGTATGCAATGAATTTCCCCATAGTAGATTAATTTTATTCTGTTTTGGGGGCTGTTTAAGAGGGATAGGGAGCTAAATAGAAAGATGAATGAGGAGAAATATAGTAAAGCAAGGCTGTAAGGTAAAGGATGATCATCCAAGTTTTGGGAAACTGGAAAAGAGCACATGAAAGAAAGAATAAAAAAAAAGCAAAAGAATGCTGAGACAAATCAGAAAGAGAAGAGATTATGTTCATTCACATGAAAGTATCATAAAAGCAAGAGAGGTAGTTGAGGGAAGAGAGAAAGAATACAAATATAACAAAACAAAAATCAAGATAAGAAACTTAATTGATAAAAAAATTTTTAATAACCTAAAAAATCCCCACCCCAGCCAGACTGAAAAAGGAAAACCACTCAAGCAAAAAAAAAAAAAAAAGCAAAATTTCTCTGATATTGTCAGTTCTGAGGAAGTCCAAGTCAGATCCCAGAAATGCACAATGCAACCTCGCCACACTTGCAGTAGGATTTGTGCTGGGTATGGGGCTGACATTGGCCTGTGGATTTAGGGGCTGGGACTGGTTTTCAGCTGACAGTGTTCTGGGAGTCCATTCCTCCTTACTGTGTTTGTCTCTATGGTGCTTTCCCACTTGCTGTGGCACCACCAAATAGGGAGAGACCAGTGTTGCTCCCAGACCTTTGTACAATTGGCTTCTTCTGGACCTTGCACAGCTTCCTCTGTTCCATACCACTAGCTCCTTTATCCACTGTTTGTAGGGTTGGAAGAGCCCTTGTGCTGCTTCAGGGCAAAGGTGCTGGCCCACTTGTGTCTTGAGGCCAAGGTGGCTACCAGAGTGGAGTCTTGCTGTTCCCAGCTCCTACCTGTCAGTAGAATTCCCCCGAGTTTGCTTCCCAGCTGCTGGCAGTCCACTGTAACTGGATGGTTCATCCCTCCTTTCACTCCAGGGCTTTGGCAGTGAAGCAACCTGGGACTCTTCCACTGCTGAGCATCACCCCAAACCCTTTGAAACAAAATGGCAGCCCTCCCCACTTGCTTCTGTTCCTTGAGTCTGTGTTTTAAACAGCACCAGTTCTCCTCACTCACCAACTGCTGGTTCTATGGGGTCCCTCGGGAAACTGTCCTGCTCTGCTACACCTACTCCACTGGGGTGCACTGGACCTGAAAGCAATTATTTTGTCACATTCCCTCATGACAGAATTATGTATGAGGACGGTAGCATTGAGCCAGGTCCATTATTGTCCAATTTATATTTTACCTCAAATGATAATACCCTATAATCAAAATTTTCTATATCAGATTCCTTTTTCTAGCGGAGGAAACCTTTCTACAGAAACAGCCCTAAAGACACAAGAAGTGATGCAAAGCTCACCTTCTCCAGGATCTGAGAAAGTTGTTCACAAGCCCAAAATTTCCCTGTAGAATTGTGGTTTAACTTGAAAATGGATGAAAAATTTAAAATTCTATATTATAATAGATCCAAGAGTATTTTAATATAAAATAATATTTTAAATCACTTTGTCACCAGGAAAGCTGAAGTATACAAAGTTGATATATAACTACTAGAGTCACAAAATTTTGAGGACATAGACTCACATGAATATGTAGATAAAAAATAACAGTATTTTTCACTGCTGTCCAAGTTATGAAAAGTAATTACTAAGGAGAACTGCTCAGAATACTGCCAATGAGTTGGTATAGTACGATGTTTGCAGCTACTTTGGTGGAAATTCGACATCAGTTTGAAAGGCAGACTGAAAAGCTTCTGACTCACTTCATCTTTTGCCATCTTGCAGAGTATTCATTGAGAACATTTTCTGAAGGATGGATGACTAGATAGGGTCCTTAATTTTACCATCAGCATAATGATGTGCTTTACACTTCAAATAATGGAGAGCACCAAACTCTTCATATTTCTTCACATCTTTCACAGTGTCAAGGCTTTTTCATTGCAGCAATCTTGTTCAGTTTTTTAGAAATTTAGTTTTACCTTTAAAATGTTTAGGATATTTACCCTTGAAAGAAATAGCTGCTTAAGTAAATCAGTTTGTAAATATGTATATTTTAAATGTGTCATCAGTGGTAGGTTATCAAACCCGTTCTCCAGAACAGAAAAACTCTTGTAGTGTAAATGCTCCTGACATGGCTGATTTCATGCTACCAGCATAGCATCACTGAATATAGCGTCAGTAAGTCTGTTAGTCACTTTCCCATCAAAATACTCAATAACGCAACTTAAAGGAAGGGAGGTCTATTTTGGTTCACAGTTTTCCTGGGTTCAGTCCAATGCAGAAATAGCATATATAGTGAAAATGCCTAACAGAGGAAAGCTGCTCATATGATGGCAGAGAAAGAAGGAAGCAGAGAAAGAAGGGTCAGGGACAAGAATATCCCCTTCAAGGCCACACCACCCACCAACCTCCAACCAGGCCCCACTTCCTAATAGCACATTTAGGTCTGATTTCATGGATGGATCCAATGATGTGTACGGTGTTCCCATGACCCCAATCACCTCCAAACACGTGAGATGCTTCAGGAACATTATAGATGTGAATCATAGCAGAGAGATATATGCACAGTTGGTTCCTATGCATTGATATGAAGCTGGTTCCAACAGAATCTGGCCCATCACTAATTTTAAATTACATGTGAAAAAGATGCACACAACTATATCTGCAATTTAGCAAATATAAAGGGAGCACCATATAATTCCACAATGTCAAGAAATAGAAAAATAATTGCATTCTACCAGGTATAGTAGAGCATGCCTGTAATCCCAGCACTTGGGAGGCTGAGGCAAGAGGATCGCTGCAAGTTCAAGACCAGCCTGGGCTACATAGTGAATCCAACACCAGCCTGAACTACATAGTAAGATCTTGTCTCCAAAGGACAAAAAAACAGAAACAAACAATTCTGCCTACTTTAACTTTATGTAAGTGGGATCACGCTCTAGGCATTATTTTGCTATTTATTTTGCTCAGCTGTACAAGATCTATTCATTTGTTGGGACAGCGCACTGTCACTGCTGTGTAGTACTACAACATGGGAATGCACTGGTGATGTGCTGGAGCTGTCTTGTCCAGCTTCATTTATTGTGATAGCGATGAGAGCTGAGTGTTCCATGTTCACGGATTTTGTAAGCTAGTGGATGTCATATTGGGTGCTTGAAATTGACCAGGATAGACATATTTGCCCCATGAAAATTGGCAAATGCTACAAATCAAGGCCTTTCCTCCCTATCATTAGACATCTGCCAGCGTGCCCATGAATGTACTGAAATAGTATATCCATCCTTTCTGCTGTAAAGATGCATTTGGTTTTCATCCAGGTTTTGGCCATCAGCATGCTGTTCCATATCTAATGGTGAAATGGCCTCATATTTGTAAGGGACAGAATATATAAGCCTGTAATGAGAATGTTGGGTCCTGCGATATACATGTATTCAACTTTACTTGACAACGTCAAATAATTTTCCCAATTTACAAACAGCACTAGTTGCTTTGTTTAAGAATTTCTATTACTCCTGTTTTTCCTATTACATCCTGTGATTTTGCCAGACTTTTAAACTTTTGCCAAATTAGTATTTATATATCATTATGACTCTAATTCCTAAAGAGTATGAACATTTATTCTTGTGTTTTTGGTCCATTTGAATTTTTTCTTGTGTAAAATACTTGCGCAAGTCTTGCTGATTTTTAACTGGATTTTTGTATTGACTTTCAGAGCATTTGTATATTCTGGGTTTTTATAATACAAGCACTAATGCTAGAAATTTTCCTCTTTTATTTTTATCTCTTTCTAATGTAGGGTGGCATAGCTGCTATTTCATCAACAAAAAGACTTGTTTATCACTAATCTGAGTACATTTGTACAAATTCTAAATTTATTATTTATATGCTTGAATTTATCTACATACTTTTTAACCCTCCCTGGTATCACTTCATTTCTCTTAGCTTGAACTACAATTTAAAGATGAAATGTGGAGATATTTTCCAATTCTCTAAGGCTCAATGAGCCAGGGAGAAGAGAATGAAAATTCTTTGGGGACTATATATATGTATATGTGTTCCACTTTCTCTCCTAGCTCAGATACTTTAAAATTTCCTGGGCCCATTCTGTCTAGCTAAGCTAGTTCATTCTCATAGATTTTAGAAACTTCTGCAGGCCCAATTCAGGGCATTCTGTAGTGGGAAGCTACAATTCCCAGCCCACTTTGTACATCTGCTGAGGTCCACTGAAGGCGCATAGTAAAGGGAAAGAAGGAAGCAAATGACTGCCGCATAATCAAAAGAAATATCTTACCCCCAGAACTACAGTTTATTACTGAAACTATACTTCAGCGTACCTATAGGAGAGATTGTTTTTCATCTATGATACCTGAAAATTACCCTCCTCTGTAAAAAACATTTATAAAATGAACAAAAGAACTAGGCAGTGTCTATGTAAAACTTCTATAAAAAGAAAACAAAAATCAAAAAGTTAAAACTATTCAGCTGAGTATCCTGCCCCCAAAATAAAAAAAGACGAAGCAGAGGAGATACTACAAACAATTTTCTCCAAACACAGTACCTCTCCACCTGAAAACTTCAGATCTTTTATTAACTGGTAGATCAAAGAGAAAATATAGGTCAATCCTAAAAAATTTCCAAAACTATTGTTAGTGAAAATAGTATAAAGTAGAAGCTATAAGATGTGTTTAAAGAAGTGATCAACATCTCTCTTCATAATAGAAATGCAAATTTGAAAGTATACCGAATTGCTTCTTGGTATTTTTGCTAAGACAAAGAGTAGTATCTGTTCCTATTAGTTTAATATCTAATACATCCTCTATTCAAGACAATATATTACATGGTATTTTCGGTGCAGGAAGGCAAAATAAGAGAGTGCTGTCCACTCCATACATTGACCCAGTACTGAAGTGCCTTCAGGAATATTGTATCCTTTTGGAGGAAATAAAAAAAGAAAAACAATAAACTTACCAAATTGGACAAAAACTCCGACTTTAACTGTACATTCTTGCAAGACTATGCGGAGGGAAAAAACACCCTCTTTTATTGCCAGTGGGAATGCAAAATGGTACAACTGCTATGGAGGAGAATTGTCCAATATCTAACAAGAGTGCCTGTGCATTGACCCTTGACCCAGCCAGGCTGTTAAAACAAAGGATCAGAAACAACCTCAATGCTCATCATCAGGAGATAGATGGAAAACACTGTAGAATAACCAGAGTATTTTGCAGCTGTAGAAAAGAACAAAGAGTGATCTTCAGCGTATGTTGTGAAGTGAGAAAAAGTAAGGTTGATAAAAATAAATACATTATGCTACCATTTTTCTAAAAGGGGGAGAAAACACAATATGTCTTCTTAGATTACAAAAGGAATGGATAAGCCAAAAGTAGCAGAAAATATTACCTATGCGGGGAGGAGGAACAGAAAAGTCAGGAATAAAAGCTGCTTTTCTAAATATATCTTATTTTGTAGACCTGATATTATAAAACAAGTTTATACATTTTTAAAGCCACCTCAGAAAAGTTTTTAAATTTTTAAAGAGAGCCTGTGTACTGAATTGGTGACATGAGAAGAGGAATTGTTTAAGGGCGCTGAAAAATAATTAACTGTCCATCCCTAGTGGGATGTATCGGAAACATACTGCAGAGTAAATCTTACCATTTTCAGTCATCTTATTGTCAATGATAGCATTGATACTGTTGCACTGAGACTGTTACATGCACATTGTGAGAAAAAGCGAATACTTAGGTTGGTGTCATTTAGAACTAGGATTTTCACTAGTAAAAAAATGTATCAAAGGTTTCAAAAATGACAGTTTGAATTTGAGCTGGAAGTATCCGTCTGAATTTACAAAGCATTTTATTTTAAAAAAATATTTGCATATTTTCTACTTTTCCCACTGACAGAGCGTATAAATAGTGACTTAGCTGGTACCAGGGATCCCCTCCAGTGCACATTTCTGAGTACAAAAACCCAGAGAATCTTAGAGAAAATGCTGATCCTATTTGTGCAGGAGAGATTGTACAAAAGGAACGTGAGACATCTCATGCCAGGAAATTCAGAAGTTATCAAGGACTACCTGGGTTGTGTCAAAGGACTTAGGATCCATAAAGTAAATAATTGATGGGGAAGGGGTGATTCTTCGAAGAAGTATTCCAGAATTAGCGTATCACTATTTGGAACCCTAATTAAGTGGCAGATCTAGGTAATAGTTATCACAGATGAGGAGAAAATCAAATATTCTGTCACACTGGTAGAAGCACATTCTGTCATTCTGGTAGAATACTTAGGAAGTAATTGTTTTTAAAAATGAATCTGAGCTGGTCATGGTAGCACATACCTGTAATCCTAGCACCCAGGAGGCTGAGGCAGGAGGAGTGCCATGAGTTTGAGGTCAGCTTGGGGTTACAGCCTGAGACTACAGCCTGGGCTACATAGTGAGATACTGTCTCAAAAACAGAAGAGAGACTTTAACTCCAAATACCAATTTATATGAAATAGAATAGAGGGCCATGCTAAATTTTAACATATTCTAAGTAGGGAGTCAGGATAGGGAGCCAGTGTTTGTCTAATCTTTCTGGAGGGGAAGGGAAAGAGGAGAGAGGAGGCCCTTAAGAGCCAGGTATAGGAGCCCCTCCTTGTCGTTCCTCCTTCCAAGCAGAACTCTCCACAAAGGTAGTGTCCATAGCACCAGAAAATGTTTTTCCACTCCAGTTAGGGCTGTTAACTACTTGCTTGGGTCATCCTATGAGATGCCTAACAAGTTACCAGCTCCAGACTTTGCTTAGTCAACTCTAGGGATAGAAAATTCCTGCAAAGACATGGTACTATCCCCACTTTCAGGATTTTTAATATTTCCCAATGTCTTTTCTTTTTTTTATTTTAAAGAGAAAGGAACCGAAACAAAATAACAAAAACAAAGACAAAAACAAAACAACATAAAAACAATAAAAATGATACAAAATTCCCAAATAAAGATGACAGGAAATTAACAATGGTTGCTGTATTACATATTATTATCTTCAAAGTAGTTGCTCAGATTACCAGATATACGCATGTAAGATTACTCATACAATTAAACATTAACTATTCCTTTCAATAAATCATTAGAAATTAGTAGTACAATTGTTTTAGCCATCGTGTGTGTGTGCACGCACGCGCGCACGCGCGCGCACATATCCACTTCTATTTTCTTTCTTTTTTCCTTTCCCTCATCCCAGTTGTTCTTTCCTTTTGAGCCCATCAGCTGAGGAATGGATAAAGAAGATGTGGGATTTTTATACAATGGAGTATTATTCAGCTATAGAGAAAAATAAACTTGAGGTTTTTATAGGCAAATGGATGCAATTAGAGACCATACCCATAAGGGAAATAAATCAGACCCACATCTATAAACATCGTATTGTCTCCCTCATGTAAGAACCTGAAACAGTTAATAAAATCTGAAAGTTACAATAGATATTGTGAAAAGGAAAGAAATTGCTCAATAAGCAACTATTTTCTGATCCCATATTTGTTGAGGCATTGACTTAAGTGATTTTTCCTTCCTGGAAATGAAATAATGGCAGGTAGTTTCCATTGGAAGTACCAACCAGAATTGTTTGCAATACCTGCATTCATCCTATTGGACAGAAATTAGCATGTGATCGTGCCCTATTACAAGAAAGAGTAGGAATTACAGTCTTTACCTGGGAAGCTAAAATTGAAAAAGAATAGTAATAAATGGGAGAAGGGGAGAAAGACTGTCCTTTTGGAATAAGATTAGACAGATACAGATATGTAAATATGGATATTAGATATAGATATTATAGATATATAGATATAGATACAGCTACAGATGAAGAAAGAAGGAAGGGAGATAACAAAGGAAGATATAGCTTAAGCACTTCCTTTCCAAGTTCCCAGGTCTAGCATTTGCCTTACAAAGTCAGAAGCATGGAGAAACCAAGGATCCTCTTGAGGCATATTCTAGCCCATTGTGTTTTGTGACCTCAGTCAATGATTGCCTGCTGAGTAATGAGGACACTTGTTTTTATATTCTTGATATTTGGATTTCAGACTAGAAAAATAAAGCAGGTTTGGGAAAGAGAGACTAGAGAATAGTGCTGCCCCATCTCCTAGAGAAGGTATAAACCCCAGTTCCCATAGCAGCATTATCCCAGCAGCTTCAACATAAACCCAGATTGAGAACCAGTGGTGGAGCTTGTAGAGGAAGCATACCCCACATTTTCAAACCCAACTGCACAGATAGGGATAATGTGGTGACCACACAGGAAAGTCTACAAACCATGAGTAACTGTGTTTTGACTCTGGCTACTCAGCCCTATGTTGCCTAGCCATAGGAGCCTCACAGAGATGTCTACTCACAACAAAGACCATGTAAGATATGAGATAGAAACCAAAATTCTCAAATCATTTTGTCATCTAGGAATAAAAGCACAATAGTAAAGCTGATGCGTGTTTCACTTGCTCTATCTGTCGCAGCTTCCTCTCTGTTCACCCTTTGGAGCAGTTCCTGTGTCCCGAGAGCCCTATCTGATACCTTGGTATCACTGCTAATAGGCATGGAAGGGAGGACTCACAGAGAAAGGGGGCTGGTTTACTGAGGTTTGAGGGACCATCCTGGAGTGGTGCCCATTTGTGTATAATCTCTGCTATCCACTGGTCCTATTGTATAAGCTGCCCTGTAAGTGAGTGGAAGGGCAGTGGAAGGGTTGTGACTTTAGAGTCTTCTACAGTTTGAACTGGTTGCTGACATGAAGCAGCTGAATTGTTAGGAAGAAAGGCTGGTCATGGACTTTCAGGATTTCAGAGGGGACACTAAGCACCTCATTACCACCCCCTCATACTTCCCAGGGTGACAGTGCTTACTTAGATGCACTCCAGAAAGTATTTCTTCCCTGGTTTCTCTCTCCTTGCTTTACAGCATTCTAAGTGATCCCAGACTTAGTCTCTCTTTATTCGTGTATTCACGCTGAGCCATGACTGTCCTCTTTCAGAAGAATCCTCAAGACCACCCAGACTTTTCACCTACAAGGTGGATTCCTTCTATAGCGTGATGGCAGGCACCACTGTGCTTGAAGACACCATGCACACAGACCATGAAGAGGCGCCTGGAGAGGAGAGCAAGTACAGGAGACAGCACCATCCTGCCTCACCTGTGACCGTGTGGGAGAGAGGCGAGTGCCCTGGGATGTTAGTGTGGAGCCATTTAAAACAGGCGGAGCCACCTGCAAGAACATCACCGAGCTGCCCTGATGCACTGACCTGAAGCAGAGGGTGAGGGCCACAGACAGAAGGTAATCTTTTCTAGGAGTCCTTAGGAAAATGGGCATCCATTCTGGATTTTCACAGAATTTTCCTGTCCTGGAGACTCCTGAAAGAGGACTTAAGAGGTTTTCAAACTACAGATATGTTCCTAAATATAATAAAGCAAGATTTTTAAAAAATGGTACATCAGGAGACACACATATTTAAGGGAATGATTTTTTTAAAGTGAGAAATCATACATGAGGGCAATAACCTTTGGTTAGGGTTGTACATGTAGACCTCTGCAGATCCTGTGACCATTAAATGCCTGTGCTCCCTACATGTAGCTTTCTCTCTTTGACATTTTGGATACCTCCATGGTTGTGTCCACGCAATCTGCCTAACTCATTTCACTGATGTGACCACTAAAAATTGTCTCAGCCTTTTTCTTCTTTGACTTATTCTTTCCTTCTTCTCCTGCTGTCATTCTGAAACCCTCTCTCTTCCCTTGTAGTTATTTTACTCCTAAGACCTAAAGTTCAGGGCTCAGCTCTTTCCATGTGGCTCTTTCCCAGTTAAAATCTCTATTAAGAAGCAATTTTAGCTGTCTTTGCTTAATAAGGACCCTCAAATCCACATCATAGGTAGCCTTCAACTACCCAAAGTGTAGTCTATAGTAAATCTGGGAAGTTGAGGCAAGAGGATCACAAGTTAGCCCATTATGGGCAACTTAGCAACTGAACTCAAAAATTTTAAAAGCCCATGGGGAGAAAAAAATGGCAGAGCAGCACTAAGCAGCAAAATATAGCCTTTTCAGGACTCTGAACCAAGACATCTTTAAAAGAATCACTTGAGGGAGAGAAAAAAAGTAGCTCTCCAGGAATTTGGAAGGAATGGGCAGGAAAACTAGAAACTACAGGAAAGCTGGAGAACAGGAGTGCAATGCAGAGAAAAAGAATGAAGCTATTTGGAAAGCTCACCTTAACTTCCAAGGAAGAGGACCTGTCTCCACAGATGCAAGGTAAGCCCAGAGGGATAGCAGCTCCTGGGAGAAATGATGCACCAGACCAGCAGTGTCAGCCCCCCAAAAATCTGACAATTATTGTGAACTGAAAAAATAGCATGGAATTTCACTCCAAAAGTGACCCCTTCTGCGCAGCAGGCTAGACTTGAAGAAATCCAGTGTGCCTGTCATATTTGAGAAAGTTTTGTTAAAAGCCATTTTGAGAAGGGATTAATTGTTTAGGACAGCCACAGAACTAGTACAGATCAACTTCACTTAATTCACAATTTCCACTGTTACTCTATGTTACTGTTTGCATTTAGATGTCCCTCCAAAGCCTCCTGTGCTCATAGGTGGGGTTTTTAGGAGGTGGCTGGATCATGGGTGTGTGAAGCTGGATGAAGGTGTGTGATTCTGGGGTTAAGGGTGTGGGTTACTGAAGTCCTACCCTGGTTACGGGTAGCACCAATCAATAGGCTTGTAGCCTGAATGGAATATAAAAGGACAGAAAGAAGATAGGCTTGCTTCTGCTTCTGCTTCTGCTGCTTGCTGCCTTCTGCCTACTAAACCATAAACAGTTTATCCTCTGTGATGCCCCTCTGATATGCTATCCTGTTTTGGAGTCCACACTTAGCCCTGTATGGACTGAAAGCTGTATCTATAGTTTGTGAGCTGAAGTAAACCTCTTCTCTTTTAACTTATGAGTGTCAGGTATTTTTTCTCAGCAATGAGAAAAATGACTAAGACATCCTTCCATAGTGACTGTGGTGGGAGACAGCCACACATGGTAGTTGTGGAGAGGGTGGTGGCTAGACACAAACCCCTCACCCCTACAACTGAGTTTAAGCTCAGGTTGGGAAAGACATGGGACCCTACCCTCCATGGTCAGAAGCCAGACCAAGTGTGTGTGGCTTTCAGGGGTGACTGGGTCTGAAGGTGCTGGCATTTAGTCCAACAATCTGATTGAAGCCCTGCCTGCTGCCTTCATCCAGCAAAGAGACCACTGGTCTGTGTACTTTTGCCAACTGCTAACATGAGCAAGGACATGCCTCAGCTTTAGGTTGCTACAGGCTGGATTTGCATAGACAGAGGGTCCTCTGGAGCAAGAGTTGGGGCACCTCACAAACTCATGGGCTGTAGAGATAGGTGGAAAAACCCTGACTTGTAGGATCCAAAGATTGCAGATCCTGGAAAGAAACCATTCATTAAAAATATGAAAGGTTTCTTTGGTCCATTTACTTTTGTATTTTTTTTTTCTACATTGGATTTTAGTTGTTGTTCCTTTTAATCTTTTCTTTTTTCTTCTTTTTCTTGTTCTTTCCTGTTACTTTTATCTAATTCTGTTAAGGTTTTGCTCTTTAATAGGATCCTTTATCTCACTTTTTTCCTAATCTTCTATTACTTAATTTTTCAAAATTTATTTATTTTCCTATTCCTTAACTCCACTATCTTTACCACTATAACCATTAAGTTTCATTAACATTTAGATAGTAAACTCTATGTAATTACTGTTGAATTCTTTTCTATTGCTAGTACACATTTGTTGCATTCAGTAGATATTTACTGTATGTCAATATATGACTTGTCTTACTGTTTAGACCATAATTATAGATCACTTTTCTATGACTAAGGGTCGTACATTATTAGTTCTATGGTATGTCACTATCCAGTTTGTCTTTGGTGCTGTTATTGCTGCTGCTGATTTTGTTGCTATTGCCAGGGAAACATGGTTTTTGCTGTTAATTACTATTGATTGATTTACTCTTTATACCAATATCTGGATTGCCTTTGTGTTATCAACAATATTGACACCCATTCCCAGAGACTGAGCTGCGCAAATTACATCGCATTGTTCCCTCCCAAATTAATGGAGGTAGTTGGATTTGGGGACATAGGCAAAGACCTATGATGAGCCAAATCTGTTATTGTTCAAATACGAAGAGTTCCCAAATACTCATGTATTAAGAGCTCAGTTCCCAGTGCAGCAGTGCTCAGAGATTATGTCTAGAAGAGTGATTGGATCATGATGGTATCAACTTAATCAATGGATTAATCTATTAATGAATTCATAGCTTAATGGGCTATTAGGAAGTGGGACCCAGTTGGAGGAAGTAGTTTACTGGGAACATGATCTCTTCTCTCTGGCTTTTCTTTCCTCTCTCTCTACTTCCTAGCCACCATGAGGTTTTCTCCCCCTTGTCTTTCTGCTATGATATTTCTGCTTTGCCACTGACCTAAAAACAATGAAACTAGATTATTATGAACTGGAACCCCTAAAACCATGAGCTAAAATGAATCCTTCTTGAAGATGATTTACATCAGATATTTTGCCACAGTGATGGAAAGTCACTAGTTTTAACAACTGAACTAGGAAGTCAAGTCCTTCCCATTTAACCAATACAAAGGAAGCAGTATCGAAATGAGCTGTGAAAACATCTAGAAGTCTGATACAAATGATGTCCTGGCTCCAATCTGGGCATCCAGGTACATGGTGGGTACTGGACTGAGCAGGAAGATGGTACATGACAGGAATGGCTGAGAGCCTGGTGGGCTGTGGGGAAAAGAGCTATTCATAGCCAGTTTGGAGCTGAGAATATGGAGAAGAACCCTAAACCCTTAACATCTGCCGAAATTGGCTAAGTGCAGTATTGCTGGCAGGCTGATCTGGAAGTCTGTTTACTCAGAGGAATGAAGCATCAGATAAGCTTTGCAATGGAAGACAGCCATGATTCCCAGTCTAAATGTTGCACTTAGAGAGAGACACTAAGCCGATCCAATGGGACTAGAGGCTGTGAAACAGAAATTTGGGTCTTGGGTAAAACTTTGTTTAGTTTATAGAGAAATGATCTCAGGGAAAAGTCTGTGCCAGAGTTTTAGAGAGATGAGGATTGATTCAGAATTAGGCAATGTATTTAGGAACTTGTTTTTTTTTTTTTTTTTTCTTAAACTCCCCCTCCCACCTCATTTTTTGTTTTGGATTTTATTTAAATAAACTTTAGTTTATAAGAGACTTACAAACTGAGTATAGTGGTACCTCAGTTTATGAGCTTAATTTGTTTTATGATTTTGGGGAAGATGGCTATATTTGTGTTTGCGTAGGCAAGATAGCCATGGTAGTAGTGTTTGTTAGTCAATGTCAGTTTGTGAACAGAAGCAAAATTTTGCCAAACTCCATTGCTGTGAACTGAATTGTTTGCAAACAGAAGTGTTTATGAACTGAGGTATTACTATAATTCATATTTCTCTTAATTTGGCATATAGATCCCACTAGAAGATGACAACAGATAATAAGTGGGTGTTGTTGGTTTTAGTCCAGGTTCTTCAGATAAATAGAACCAGCAGGAAGTTCACACACACATATATGATATATATGTATGATACTCTATGTAAAGATTTATTATAAAGGTATCTTAGCTGCTTCCTTATTGCTGAGGCACAATACCTGACAACCACAACTCTAAAGAGGAATGCTTTATTTTGGTTTGCAGTTTATAGAGTTTCAGCTCATAGCCAGCTGGCTACAAGGCAGACAGCCTAGTTGAGGAGAAATTGCTCATGGTGTGGCAGAAGGAAGGAAAGAGAGAAATCAAGGGGGAAGTATGGAAAAGATAAACCCAGGCCATGCCCCCTGTGATCTACTTCTTTGATCCCGATCCCACCTCCTAATAGCAAACCAGCTATAATCATAATCCCTCATAATCCAGTCACCTTTCAAAATCCCCATCTATAAGCACATGAAGATTTGAGGAACATTTTAGATATAAACCATAATATGCTGACCCTGACCCCCAAAAGACTCATATGTATCCCTTTATGCAAAATACATTTAATCCATCTGTAAGAGTTGCCAAAGTCCTAATAGTTTCAGCACTGCTTAAAAGTCTAAGTCCAAAGTCCCCTCTGAGATTTAAGGCAAACTTAGCTGCCAGCTCCTGTAAAAATCAAAAGAAAGTTAAACACTTTAAACACATAATGACACAGGATAAACATTTCTATTCTGAAAGAGAGAAATCAGAGAACATGAAGGAATGGGACTAAAACAAGACTGAAACTAAGCAGGGCAAATATTAAATTCTGTAGTTCTAGGTTCATTAGCCTGGGTAATTGTGGTGAGATGTGAATGCCAAGGGGCACTGCCAGTGGTTGTAACCCTCAAGGCCTCTTTTTTGGGCCAGCTTTCCTCACTCTTTGTAGCTTTCCTCAGAGTCCATATTCCTGGCTTTTCCAACTTTCTGGAGTCACAACTACACTTTTCAACTCATAGCTTCACAAACTGCCCTTTAGGGGAAAACTGCCTGGCCTTCCAGACCTTTTTCTGAAATTTGGGTGGAAACCTTCTTGATTCCACAACTCTTGCACCAGCACCACATAAATGACACCAAGGTCTGCTGCCACCTGGAGCAGTGGCAAACCCTTTTGCATCTTGCTGATGGTTGCAGAGGCATAGGAGTGCCTGGAGGGCTGAGCACAGTAAACTGAATCCTGAGGAATATGTTTCCTAGGTTGCCTTTGTCCAACAGAATGCCCTAGGGCTCTCTTCTCAAATCAGAGTCCTTTGTGTTGGAGCTTGAACCTGTGAAGGGTGGGGCCCCCCACATGCCCTCAAGCCATTTTTCCTATTGTCCTATTTCAAAGTACTTCTTTTAATGTTAATCTTTTCAGCAATCAGGCCCTGCCCTGCTCCATTTTTGCAGGCCCCAGTTTTGCTAGAGCCTCCTTTCTGGCCCAACTCAAAACTTCACTCAGCCAAGTCATTTGTGCTTAATTGTCAGTGAAGAGCTGGCTAAAATCCCCTCAGTGTAATCATGCCACAATGTCAACATCAGACTGCCTTGAAATTTCTTCTACCGGATTAATTAGTCCACCACCCTCAGTCTCCTGGAAAGTCTTTGGACACGAGCAAAATGCAGAAAAATTTTCTGTCAGAGCATAAAAGGCATGGCTTAGAGTCCAACTATCAACAGGTTCTTCCCATCAGAAACCTCTAGAGCCTAGACTTTA
>NW_004955462.1:854738-860099 GCF_000276665.1 Chinchilla lanigera
CTCCATGCCCTCCTCTTCCACAGGCTCAGGATGTATACAAAGTAAGCACCCTGGCTTCCTGCTGAGTCAGTTAGCCAAACCTCTAGACTCCCCAAATTGACACAATGTATCAACCATAACAGGTTGTTTCCTTGAACTCATTCTGTTTTTCTGATATGAGAACTCACTGCTATAAATTCACTGCTTTCAGTGAATTCCATAAGTTGTGGTATGTTGTATGAGCATTACTGTTTAATTGTGGAGATTGTCCATATGCTTATGTAGTTTTTCTGGTTTCTTTTGCTGTCAACTTCTAATTTCATTGCACTATGGTCAGATAATATGCATGGAATGATTTCAATTCCTCTGCATTTACTTAAGCATGTTTTATGGGCTAATATGCTGTCTATTTTGGAGAATGTTTCATGCTCAACTGAGGAGAATGTGTATTCTGATGTTGTGGTGTGGAACTCTCTGCACACGTCTACTAAGTCCATTTTCTCAGATTTTAAAAAAATTCTCATATTTCCTTGTTGATTTTGTGTCTAGTTGACTTATCTAGTTGTGAAAGTGGAGTAGTGCTCATTTGATTTTTCGTGTCTGTTAATATTTGTTTTATATAGCTGGGTGCACTGGTATTTATTGCATATATTTTTATGATTGCTATCTCTTCTTCTTGGAATTTTCCCTTAATAAGTATGTAGTGATCTTCTTTGTCTCTTTTCATCAGTCTTGGCATGAAATTCCCATTGTCTGCAAATAGAATAGTTACCCCTGCTTTTTTTCTGTGTTCCTGTGGCATGGAATTTTCCATCCTTTTACTTTCAGTCTATGAATTTCTTTTTGCAATAAATGTGTTCCTTGAATGCATCATATTGTTTGGATCTTGCATTTTGTGTATTGTGCCAGTCTTTTTTTGATTGCTGAGTTGAGACCATTTATATTGATGTTTATAACTGATATATATTAGCTTACCTTTTCCATATTATTTTCCTGTTGTTGGTTCCCTGTCTTTCTCCTCTTTTTAGTTACTTTCCCTGAGTAGTGGCTTCTTTCTGTTGGTGTTCTTGTGCTTCTGGTCTTTGTTTTCTGTTTCTAATATATCCTTCAGAGCATTCTGAAGAGCTGGTTTGGTTGTCACAAATTTCTTCAGTTTCTCTTTGTAGTGAAAGTAACTTATTTCTCAATTAATTTTGAAGGACAACTTTGTGGAGTGCATCAATCTGGATGAGGGGTTATTTTCTTTTAGGGCTTGAAATACTTTACTCCAAGCCTTCCTTGTTTTGAAGGTTTGTGTGGAGAAGTCTGCTGTGGTCAGATGGCCTTTCCTTTATAGCTGATTTGTTTGTTTTCTCTAACTGCTTTTAATATTCTCTTCTTGTGCTGAATTTTAAAAATCTTGATTATTATATGCCTTGTTGTAGATTTATTTTGGTCCTGGTTATTTAGAGTTCTGTATGCTTCATTTATTGTATGTCAAATTCTTTATCCATGTTTGGAAAGTTTTCTACCATTATTTCTGTGAAGAGGTGTTTTATGGCTTGCATTTTCTTCAGCTTTCTCAGTGTCTCCAGTCAACCTTATGTCATTCTTATTTGCTTCAGCTTGTTGGTGTTGGATTGATTTTTCATGTTCTCTTGCCATTTTTAAGCCAACTTTCTTTTTATGGTCACTAGCCACAATCCAGTCTTCTAGATCTGATATTCTATCCTCACCTTCATTCAGTCTGTTGTGTATGCTTTCAGTGGAGATTTTAATCACCTTGATTTCTGTTTGGCTCTGTTTCATGGTTTCCATTTCTTTCCTATATTAGGCATTTATGGTTTCCATCATTTTCCTGAGCTCCTCATTTTTAAAATCTGTCAGCTTTAATGTATTTCATTTTGATTATCATTTTTTGTACCTTAAAAATTATTTTTTCTATAGCCTCTTCTATTTGCTTTTTCACTTCTGTTGCTATCATTTCAGAAAATTCTAGTGGTTAGCTTCTGATTTCTTCTATCTCATTATGCTCTGGACTTGTCCTGGATGGGCTGGAGGTCTGGGGTTGCATTTTGCTTCTATATCTTGTCATTTTCTATTTCCTATTTTTTATTTTATTTTGTTTTTTGTGTTGATGTTTATAGATTTCTTATGGTAGATAGCTTTATCCCTAGCATTAAGGCTTCCCTAGGAAATGTCTGCTCATGTCTGCTTATGATAGCAATCATTAAAGTATATGCACCAAATACTACATAAAACAAATATTAACAGACATGAAAAATCAAATGAGCACTACTCCACTTTCACAACTAGATAAGTCAACTAGACACAAAATCAACAAGGAAATATGAGAATTTTTTTTTTAAATCTGAGAAAATGGACTTAGTAGATGTGTACAGAGAGTTCCACACCACAACATCAGAATACACATTCTTCTTAGTTGAGCATGAAACATTCTCCAAAACAGACAAGACAGACATCTAGAAGGGTTATCTTCTAGATGTAGGTGGTTCTTGATCTTTGTGTGTTTTTTCAAGGACCTACCTTCCCAATGTACTGAGGATGAGAAGTTGATATTTATTTGGCTCAGCACCCAGTCCTTTGGTACTGGACTATGATGATGATTATCACTCCATACAGTTACACTGTCTGCTTCATTTCATTTATGTGGTGTTGTTGTTGTTCTCATACAAGAGAGAAAAATTGATTATAACAGGTATATCATCATAGCTAAAGTAGTGCACTTAGTGATAACAATAATCTCAAGCACAGCCTGGCTACTAACAAACTGTGGTAATTATTAACCTGATGCCATTAACCACAGGAGCAAATTCTATAATTGTGTAACAAAATCCAACATATACCAGGAACTTGCAAGCAATGATTATCCCCTTAGTGGAGTGATTTTACCCTGATGGGGGGTAGTTACCAGAGATAGGGGAGAAGACAGAGAGATGAATATGGTCAAATATAGTAGGAGCAAGGTTAGAGGGCAAAGAATGATCACCCAAGTTTTAGGAAACTGGAGGACGCAGGAGAGACAGAATGGAGGAAAAAGCAAAGGAATATTGAAGTGAACCAGAAAGAGAAGAGACAATGTTTACTCTCATGAAAGTATCATAAAATCAGGCTTGATAGGTGAGGAAAGAGAAAGAAGATAAGTAGAAGAAAACAAAAAGAAAGGTAAGAAATCTAAGTCATGAAAGAAAAAAGAGAAAAACAGAAATAACCACAAAAAAACAAAAGAAGACAAAACAAAACACCCACAGCTGGACAGAAAAAGGAAAACAAATCAAACAAACAGAAAAAGATAATAGTAGTAAGATTCTCCGGTGTCTACAGTTCTGTGGTAGGTCCAACTTGGATCCCAGAAATGTGCTGGGTGCTCTACTCAAGTTTGCCATGGGATTTGTGCTGGGTGTGGGCTAATTTTGGCCTCTGGATGTGGGGGTTAGGACTGGTTTTTCTGGTGTTGACATTCCTCCCAAGCCCTTTGACAAAAAATGGTGGCCATGCCCACCTTCCCACTCCTGTTCTGTATGTCTGTACTGGAGCACAACACTGGTTCACCTAACTTACCAACTGCTGGCTTTTATTCTTACTGCTACTTTGGACTTTTCCACTGTTTGTCCCACCTGACTCTCATGTGTGCCCCTGCAGTGCCTTGCTGGGTCACTGGCTTCCAACATGGGTTATCATGTGTGTCCTGCTGGGGCCTTGCTATGTTGTTGGGGGCTCACCTTGGCTGTGTCCTGGAATCTTAATTATTATGTATGTAAATTTATTTTGGTCATGGCTATTTATTGTTCTACATGCCTCACTTGTTGGTATGTTAAATTCTGTATCCACGTTATTGAAGTTTTCTGCCATTACTTCTGTGAAGAGGTTTTTTTTATGTCATTTGCACTATCTCCAGCTTCCTCATTGACTCTGATCAATCCTAGGTTCTTCTTTCCTTCATCTTGCAGGTGTTGGATTGATTTTTGTGGTCCCTTGCTATTTTTAAGATATCTTTCTTTTCATGGTTGCTAACTGCAAGACTGTCTTCCTGATCTGATATTCTATCTTTGCCTTCATTCAGTCTGTTGCATATACTTTTAATGGAATTGTTAATCTCCTGGATATCTATTTGAATGTTTCATGGCTTTTTTCCTATGTTGGGTATTCATGATTTCCATCATTTTCCTAAATGCTGTAGGGGGCAATGAATCTTAGCATATTATTTTAGATAAAATAGTTTTGGTAAAAGCCTACATGGTGCCTTGGGAAGCCTCCTGGGACAGTGTAAGAGCTAATTCCCCAGATCAACACTGCCCAGGAATGTCTCCCCAAGATAAGGGGGCGCCTAGGCCTAGGTGACCCTCCATGACCCTGCCTGGGCAGTTCCATCTCCTGGCCCTAGGTAAACATTGTAACCATAAAGGAAATGTATGGTTATCTAAAGGGGGACATATAGAACAGAGTAGAGAAAGTATATATCATTGTGGTTGGGCTCATGATCAGAGCCTGACCCGGTTACATGGCACAAGGAAAACAACATGTGGCCAGGGCTACAACATTCCTTTCTGTCACCATGGAAACCAACAATGTATATAACCTGGGAACAAAGACAGGTCCATGCCCACTTCCCAGACTTGCAAGTGGGGATGAGAGGTGACCAGTCTGAATTAAAACTTTGTCTGTTCTCTTTGGTCTCTTGCGGAATACAGCCCAAATTTTTGCCGTAACAATGCCTCCAGTTTTCTTTATTCTGTGTCTATTCTAGATTCATTGGACATGTTTTTCATTTTGGTTGTCATTTCTTTTTTATATGAGGGATTATTTTTTCTACAGCCACTTCCATTTACTTTTTCACTTTTGCTTCTATCATTTAAGAAAGTTCCAGTGTGTGGCTTCCTATTTGTTCTATCTCACTGTGCTCTGGATTTGTGCTAGGAGGGCTGGAGGTCTGGGGTTGCATTTTACATTTGCTAGTCATTTTCTATTTTTATTTTGTTTTATTTTCTTTGTTGGTCCTTGTAGATTTCTTATACTAGATAATTTTATGGCTAATTTTGAGGCTTCTCTAGGAAATGTCTATTCCTCAGAAATGTCTTCTAGGTATAGGTGGTTCTTAGACTTTGTGTCTATCCCAAAAACCTGACTTCCCAATTTATTAAGGATGATAAGTTGCTATCTATTTGGCTCAGCACCCTGTCCTTTTGTACTGGACTATGGTGACAGTTATTACCCCAGACAATCACAATGTTGTCATACAAGGGCGAAAAACTGAAGGCAACATCCTAGCTAAAGTAGTACAAGTAGCAATCATGATAGCATCAAACACAGCCTAGCAACTGACAAACTGTGGTAACTATTAATTTGGTAGCTTAAACCATAGGAGCAAGCTCTAAAGTTATA
>NW_004955462.1:861883-870747 GCF_000276665.1 Chinchilla lanigera
GGTGGGAACTGGGAATTAAACTAGAACCTTTGATGTCTGTGGTGGGGCTTTTACAGGAGGTTGAGAAGTCCTGTGATCTGCCATCCTAAACTAGAGATGCAAGAAAGTCCATGGTTAATTTGAAGTCCTGAGAGCTGATAGTGAACATTATAGTCCAAGTCTAAAGGTCTGAGAACTAGGAGCACCAAGAAGAGAAAATCCACATCCCAGTTTAAGTTATTGGAGAGAGTTCAAATTACTCCTTCCAGTACCTTTTTCTCTGTAAACCCTCACTGGATTGAATTGTAATGGTATAATCTGGGCCCATGTCTCAAAAAATCAAAGAATGAAGATAAGGACAAAAGAAATACACAAGAGAAATGTTTATTAAGAAGAGAAAAATAGCTTCCAATTGTCAGAAGGGGATCTGAAAATGTATTGCCATGGGGACTATTTCCATAGGAGTTTTTATACCAGAAAAATGACCAGGGTTCAGAACATTCCAAGTCAAACTATGGGCAACCTATAGGACTAAAACAAAACTTAAACTAGAAGACAGTCAAGGTGCATAGCAAGCATATGTCTGCAGGTGCCTCTTGGCCTCTATGCTATCCAAGTGATTTATTAAAAGTGAGAAGGAAAAAACATTTTCCAGGTAGGTAGGAACAAAAGTTATCATAGTCGTCATCCATCATCTTGCTTGTTACATTCCTGGCCTTAATTGCCCATCTGGTTCTTGTTAACTTTTGACCTCAGACTGCTACTTATCTGACCGAGGCCTGGTCACCGTTACTCCTTCTTGGGCCCAGTGCCTCTCTAGCTACCTGCTGTCTTCTCTCTAACTTGCCTGTCCAGAATATGCCCCCTTCTGAAGAGGTGCCCCTCATTGCTGTTGGGAGTGAAATGGGTGATGACCAGTTGTTATGGTTTGTATCTTGATGTTCCCCCAAAGCCTCATGCACTTATAGGTGGGACTTTTTGGAGATGGTTAGATCTAGGGTATGTGATACTGGTATTAAAGGTGTGTGATCACTAAATGGATTTAGCATAGTTCTGCATGTGGATAAGGAAGTTCCACCCTGGGTGTAGTTCACACTAATCAATAGGCTCATAGCCTGGATGGAACATAAAGGGACCAAAGGAAGGCAAACTTGCCGCTTGCTACTTGCTGCCTTTTGCTTACCATGTGATGAACTGTTTCTCCGCTATGATGCCCCTCCGCTATGCTGCCCCACCCTAGAGCCAGCCAACTATGGATTGAAATCTTTACAAACTATGAGCTGAAATAAACCTTTCCTCCTTTAACTTGTGGGTGTTGGGTATTTTGTCTCAGCAATGAGAAAAGTAAGACACCAATCTAACTCCTTCCTGCTGAGCAGAATCAGAGTAATGCTTTTTTATAGTCAGGGACATTCTCCAAAGGGCCTATCTAAGGGCCCTCAATCAATGTCAAGCATCACTGTTATTTATATGTGGATTTGAGTGGCTTTTGACTTGAAAGAGACAAAACACATTGCACAATTAGATATACAATTCCAAGTAACAGTACTAAAAGAACAACAGCTCTAATAATCAGTAGGTGTTTCTACCAATGTGGTGTAGTGAAAGGGGTGAAAGGCTCCTGTAAAGACATTTCCCACAGGGTCTCTGGACTAGATATAAAATGTACTTGTTGGTGAGGTCCTTGAAGGGCCAATGAAACATTTTCAGAGTTTTCAGGAATATAAGCGCAACACTTGGTTTTAGTAATGGACCAGGTTCCTTCCTGAGCAGATGTTAAACTACCAAAAGCCATCCAATTTTGAAGAACCACCGGTCTTATTAACTTGAAAAGAGATAGTCTTTTTTGGGTATCATTAAAAGTTCACCAAGTGTAGTTACTAATGATTCTACATGTAAAATGACACCCTCTAATTCTAGAGAAGGGATAACAGTGGAGGCTAGAAGGTCACAGCAGCAAAATAAATGTCAGGACCACTGGTGTAGGAGGTATGATAGATTAGCTGGCTGGATGCCATCTGCCCTGTGGCCAGGTAAATCCTAAAGTACATCTTCCTATTCACCCAGTGGCAACCAAAGCCCCATGTTAGTCATACAAAACCAATGACTTCTTTTAGGAGCTGACTTTCTAATCCCAGGATAGTTAGTCCAATCAGTGCAAACCAATCTTCAGCCTGTAAAACTACTATAAGCAGGCATTGGTCATGGGATGTGTACCTCATATGCTTGATAATGTTTGGTCAGTGGGCATAGGAATGATTCTTTTGTTCCCAGCACAGAGGAACACTCTAAAATGTCAGCCCACACTTGAAAATAGACATCCCACACTTGAAAACATCTATCTTGATACCTTTGATTATTAGATTGAATGACAGGGCCATGACCCAAAACCGTGGACAATTGGGACTTCATCACTGACCACACAGCAGCCTATATGCTGTTCTTTGAAAAGGTCTTGTTATACCTGGGTTGTGTAGAATAGAATTTATGAGCCATTCATTTACCTTGGAATGGTGAACTATCTGATAGACTACAGAAGATTTTTCCATCTGGTCCATGAAATCTTGTGACTTATTCCAGTCATCTCCCTGGAGAGGAAGTACTCACCAGGAAAGTCCTGAGCTGCTGGGTAAGGAAAGTAATCCATGGATCCAGCACGCCCCTTATTGAAGTGCTTCAGCATATTCCTGGGCCCGTACTAAAAGGAGTTTTGTTCTCCTGTCACAAGTATATAAAAGAAGCCATAAGGACTATGAGTATTAACATTCACTTATCTAAAGAGGTCTTTTTCTTTCTTTTTAATTTTTAAATTAAGTTTATTGGTACAATTTAGATATACACAATGATTACATTCATCTTAGGGAATTTGTACCTATACATGATACATCCTTTTTCTTCTTTTCAATCCCCTCCCATCCCCTCAACTACTCTTCCTCATTTACAGAAGTTTGTTTCCAGTTTGTTCATCTTTATCATTTTTGTCCTTCCTTCTTTTCTCTGCCCACCTAGTTCCCCTTTCTGTATTTTCCTTAAAATAGAAGTTTGAAGTCTGCCATTGGCTTGCAGGACTATTCAGGTACCAGGTTATCTTGTTCAGAAGCCTCAGACTAATGTGATTTAAATTGGGAATGGTGTATAAAGGACTCCAGTCCAGTCATCCTGACTACTAAGGGAGTTGAAAAAATCACTATATGATCCCTCTCAAGTTGGATCTAGATGGGGAGAAAGGGGAGAAACTTTAGTAGTGCTAGCTCCCCAGGCTAGAATACTAGGAGCCCAGTTCTCAAGGTTGGGCTTCTGTTACTTCTTGAAGAGGTTGTTGAAATTTGGCCAGCAAATTGATCTCTCTCCCATGTAGCCATTTCCTGGTCAACAAAGTGAGCATTAGTTAAAAACGGTCATCCATACAACATTGCAAAAGGATGTAAGCCTAGAGTTTGAAGTGGATTTCTTATTCTAATTAAAGCTAGTAGAAGTACAGTAGGCCACAGAAGGTGAGTCTCCTGGACCAGCTTTTGAAGGTTCTAAAGAGAGAGTTTTGTTCATTGTTTTGACTTTTCCTGATGATTGGGGTCTCTGAGCACCATCAAGATGGTAAAGAATATCTAGTGCTTCAGGACAACGTATGTAATTGCAGGCTTGCAAGAGGAGCCATTGTCACTTTGTGTGAACTTTTGAGAAGGTCAAACCTAGAATGACTGGGGATCTGTTAAAACTCCAAGGGCCATATTATGTCTTTCACTAACATACAAATTGAAATGATGTCCAGTGGGGAGGATTAGCACTAGAGCAACTAGAAGTGCCTGTTTGAGCTTCTGAAATCCCAGTTGTGAGTCAGATTCCCAGATTAAACTATGAACATTAGCCTTGTGAGTTTCTTTTGCTCGGTGGTAAAGGGGCCATGGTATTTCACCATATCCTACAATCCAGAGGTGACAGAAACTGGCGATTCCCCAAAACCCGCTGTAAGGGCTTATATCTAGATGTTACCCCCAAAGCCTCAGGCAAATTGTAGGTGGGGCTTTTTAGAGGTGGCTGGATGTAGGGTGTGTGATGCTGGGATTAAGTGTCTAATGTTGGGATTGAGGGTACAATGCTGGGATTAAGGGTGCCCTACACTGGGTGTGCATGGCACCACTGAAAGGTTGGGTAGCCTGGGTAAAATATAAGGGCAGGCTTATTGCTATTGCCTGCTACTTTGCAGCTTTGCTGCCTTCTGCCTACCCCAGTTTGCCATGGACTATTTCTCCTCTGTGATTCCCCTCTGCCATGTTCCCCTGCCTTGGAGCCAGCCAATTATGGACTGAAACCTCTATAAACTGAGTTGAAATAAACCTCTTCTCCTTTAACTTTGGGTGTGGGGTATTTTGTCTCAGAAAAGAGAAAAGTAACCAAGACACCCTCTTATTTTTGGCAGTGGGAAGGAAGTATTGACTTTTTTCTTGCCCATCTCAGTTCCTTTAAATATCATCAGGTCCAAGTATTTCACCTCAAGGCCACAGAGTGTACCTTGAGCCAGCAGACCTTTGTACCCTCTACCTGCTATCAACTTTAGTGAAGCCTGGGTGCCCTGACCTGACTGTTCTTCTGAACTGGCACATAACAAAATACCATTCATGTGTTGTAAGATCTTAACTTTAGAGTGTTCAAAACAGGGCAAATGGAGCCAGGCTGGCAGGAAGTGCTGTAGTAACTGCAGGAGATGCTTGAAAGCTCCTTGCTTGCCCCTGGAACAAGTACTCAGTTAGCAGAGTTCATAGCCCTGACAAGAGCCTTACAGCTCAGTGAAGAGAAAGTTAATATTTATACTGACTCAAAGTATCCCTTTTAGTGTGACATGTCCATGCAGCCATATGGAAAGCAACTACTTCAAGGCCAACAGGTGTTCTATAAAATATCATAAGGAAATGGACCTTTGTAACTGGGCTTCTCACTTCTACATGAACAGCATTACCCTAAGGCTTTAGAGATAGGTGCTATCACATGATTTGCCCACGTATAAAGTGCAGGAAAAGATTACATGGCACTTCTTTAAAGTCTTGACATCAAAAGAGTTGCAGTTCTTAAGAATACCTTCCAAGGGAGTGAGGGAATTTGAAGTAGGCATCAAGCTTCCCATTCTGGAAAAAAACAAGGCATTACTACCAGTCCTACTTGTAAAACTATTGATGGCTAGGTTGTGCCCAAACTTTCACACTGCCAATGCAAGTGGCTGCAACTTAGAGTGCCCCAGGAAGTGGTAGACTAACTTTCCACTCCTACCATCATGTTTTTTCATGTGGTGTCTCCTTGGAGCCCATGCTGCAACTCCTTTTTGTATTGTCCCATTCAACTCTATGACTCTATGATCCTTTACCTTATAGAGGTTGGGAAGAGAAGTTGAATTTTAATTAAAGGTTTGTTAACAGATCTAGTACAGCAGTGAGTTGTTTCAAGCTTTTATTCTGCCCTGATGCTCATGCAACAGAAAATGCATTCTGAGACTGACCATCCACACAGACAATGAATGACAGTGGCCAATCTAAGCCCCCAAAGTAAATCCACAATTTCTCTAAACTGATCATGGTTAGCAAATATAGTAGATATGCAAGGAAAGGACATATTGTAAGTGAAATATGAAAAACTACCCAAATGGGGTCTTAAATCTTCATATCCTTATGTTGGGTACCAAGAAATATAACAGCATAATATCAGTCCATGTCTCACAAAATTGAAAAGTGAAATTGAGGACAAAGGAATTGGACAGTGGGAAAGTTTTTAAGAAGAGAGAAATAGTTCCCAATTGTTGGGAAGCGACTCTTGGTCTGGGAGTGTTTATACTAGAAAATCATCAGAATTCAGACCACTCTGCACCAAACTAAGGTCAACCAATAGGACTAAGACAAGCTTATTTAAATTACAAATGGGCCTATTGGGAGTCAAAGCATGTAGCACGTGCCTCTTGGCCTTTTGAAGTTATCCTACCCAAATTATTTATTATAAGAACAAAGTGAGAGAGAAAAATGTTTTCCAGGTAGATAGGAGCAGAAATTGGCATAGCAGTCATTCATTACCCTGTTTGTTACCTGACTTGTTACACTCCTGGCCCTCATTGTCCATCTCGTTGTTACTAACTCCTGACCTCAGGCTCCTGTTTATCTGACAAAGACCTGGCATCCTGAATCTATCTTGGGCCCAGTGCCTCTCTAGCAGCCTGCTATTTTCTATCTAACTTGTCTGTCTGATACAATGAATCATAATGGGGAGGCCATCAATCTGACTTGGTCTATGAATTCAAATGCTAATCATAATGGGGAGGCCATCAATCTGACTTGGTCTATGAATTCAAACGCTAATCTCTTTTAGGAACAGACTCATAGACCTCCCAGAAATAATATATAATCAACTATCTGGCTACCCTATGGCAGGTCCAGCTGACACATACATTTACCATCAAAATAACTAATGCTTTGAGAGCCAGCTCTCCACCAGGGAAAAGTTAGCATTTGTAGCATTTGTTGACTTCTGTGGCATAACTATGATTAGTTTGAAGCAGAGAATATGAAGTCTCACAGATTAGGGAGGCAATGCATACAACGAACTCTCACAAGCTAATGTGATCTGGTTCCAACATAAAGGGATGGGAGGAAATAACTAAGACAAAACACAATTTTTAGGCTAGAAATTTTCACTACTATCTTAGACTAGGATGGAAGGACTAACTCTATGGTTATTTTTGTAGGTGTTTTAGATTTGTTTTAACTGCTAAACCACCTTCCCTTGTTCTTTTTTTTTTTTTTTTTTTTGGTTTTTTGGTTTTTCTCCGGTACCGGGAACCGAACTCATGACCTTGCACTTGCCAGGCAGGCGCTTTTGCCGCTGAGCTAAATCCCCAGCCCCTTCCCTTGTTCTAATACTAGTGTACTTCCTGATTATCTGTGAGAATTGGAGAATTTAATTTCATTTCTCATATGAAAATTTACATCAGTCAAACTCTGCTCATGCTGGAAGACATCTTATAGGTCTCCAGTTCCAACCTATTCACTTCAAGATAGAAAAACCAAAGCTCAGAGATGAAGTGACTTTTCAAAGATCCCAGAGAAAGTTTGAAAGGAAATTAAAAGTAGAATCCAGTTGTTCTTGTTGGGAGCCACTAGAGCTAGTTATTGGTCAAGCAGTCAAGCTACCTCAGTACTGAAAAAAGCATCCTGCCAGAAAATTACAGTCCTTAGTCACTGGGCAACATTACCCCCCCAAGATACTAACTTTGCAACTTTGTATAAAATAAATGCCCCTACTGTTGAAGCCTCTTGCCTGCTCATCAGGCAAGAGGTAACGCCACCTGACCCCAGCTCTTGTCTCTAGTCTTTATTTTTCTCATAACCACTGCCGTTTCTCTCTGGGGTACAATGAGAGACCAACGAGGTACACTACATATGGTGCCCAAACAGGGACCTGAACTGGACACTCAGTGAGAGAAAATAAGTGGGCAGTGGGTACGCTTCCCAAGAGCGTGCAACAGAGAGGGGGAAGCGCATATGAGAAAGCTAGTATTCAGCACTGGAGTGCATGGTACTGGCACATCAGGTGTAAAGTGTGGGGATGAATGTTCTATAGGGCTAGAAGATATACAGGCTTCTAAGAAGCCAAAAAGGGAAAAGGATATTGAAGTGCAAGCAGAGGCTCTAGACTCCCAGGGGTATGTGTCTGTGGAAGTGTTTGTTGCATGTTTGACTCCTGTATTCAATTTTCTGGACATTGGTTTGGAGAGGTTTTGTAACCATAAGGGATTTGGCTCAGAACGTTATGTTAACATCAAGTCCAGAGCCTAAGGGGGACACGGAGGGCCGAGAAAGGGCTCATCCAATAGAGCCTGAGCCCTCTAGCCTGGTCCAATTTAAGAAGGAAAGAGTGGTGGGGGACAAAGGGACTTTTCCCCACCACAGAGGTGTTTTCCTGTGATCTCTATCTCACAACACTCCATGGAATAGACTGAGCCACAGGTGGCTATTCTGCCCTTTTCGGCTCAGAGAAATTTTGCTGTCTCACAGATTGGAACTTCCACCTCTCAGAGAGTACAGCCATTTTCTCTGCCTCCCTTGCAATTAGCATAAAGAGAACCCAGACGGGCAGGAGAGCCCATGGAGGGTTTTCAGTGTATCTACCCTGTTACTCATGTTCAAGTCCCTGAAAATCTGGGACAAGTTATACGTTGTTATGAAGCCATACCTTTTAAAACTTTAAAAGAATTAAAATAAGCAAAGCAGTTGCTACTACGGTCCTACTGCTCCCTTTACCTGAGTTTATTGGAAATTCTAGGACAACAGATTATGGCCCCAAATGACTGGAAAGGAATAGCAAGAGCATGTTTAAGTCCAGGAAAGTATCTGATGTGGAGAGGAAACTTCCTTGAGTATTGCACTGACCAGGCCTCTAGCAATGCTATTCACAACATAGCCATTACAAAAGACATGCTAACTGGGGAAGGTGCCTTTGCTACCACAATCAACTGACCTTTGAACTGCCAGCATAAGAACAAACCAAGACGGCTGCCCTGAGGGCTTGGAGGGAGCTTCCTTCTAAGGGAGAGGCAGTCCTCAGTTTGGCTTCTATTCATCAGGGCCCTGAGGAACCTTTTCAAAATTTCATCACACGCTTATTACAGGCTAGTGAGAGGATTATAAATAATACAGAAGCCAGCAAACTAGTAATTCAGCAGCTAGCCTTTGAAAATGCAAATAAATGGTGTAAAGGGGTTTGAAGAGCCCACAAAAGGTGGGCCACATTGCTGGATATGATTCACATCTGTGCAGATACTGGCCCCTCATATGTACAGGGGGCTACTTTGGCAGCAGCTATTACTCAGGTTATTCATCCACAGCCTGGAGGAAAGGGTAAAAACAAGG
>NW_004955462.1:884165-913286 GCF_000276665.1 Chinchilla lanigera
ATTTCTCAGGTGTTATTAATTATCATTATTCTTCAGACAAGTTACTTCAAATTGCTTCTATTTTCACAGATGGGTCATCTTAGGTTAAAGGAGGTTATATGATGGCTTCCTCTTCTAAAATATTGGATACAGGTTTCTCACTTTATCATAGAAATTCAAATTACAAAAACTAAAGGGGGAGTCAATCCCTCCCACTTCACTTGTTGAGATAAACTAATTAAATTTTTAAAATTTTACAAATGATGGAAGTACAGCAGCAGAAAGACAATTCCATCAGGTAAAAGAAAAATGGTTAAGAAGAGTCCTTTGGAGATATCTCCACACCAGACAGTGGAAGGGACCCAGTCCACTATTTACCTGGGGTAGAGGGTGTGCTTGTGTTTTTCCAGAGAATGCTGAGCAACCTATTTGGGTACCAGAGTGTGCTGTCCAGCTATATCACGAACTCAGATCTGGAGAAGAAGTTTGTTCTACTTTTGGAGGAGCTAATGTGCAGTCCTGTGACAGTGACACCTCAGAGACTGCTCTACAGCACATAGACAAGATGAGGCTAACCTGACCTGGGGCCAACCAAAGAAATTGATCCAGAAGGCCCAGGAAATAGTAATCAAAATGGGAATTAAAGATTTAAATAAATGACAGAGTATATAGAGATAATTGAGTTGAAAATTATCAGTATTCTTAAGACACAATAAAATACAAAGAATATATGTATATTCATTATAGATTAAGGATTGTGTTTTATCCAAATTTTTCTGATAAGAGATCTCTGCTAATTGACAACAAAATCTGACTAGTCTATTTAAATTATAAATTTCTAAAATTATAATAGAGTTACTCTAATTCAACTTGGTCAAAAATATATTTGAGTGCACTCTGATTCTGTATAGATGTTTGTTCTGTGTTCTTGTTTGCATGTTTGTCTGCCATTCTGTGAGCAGTTGTTTCTCCTCTTTATTTTGAGCTCAATTTTTCTTTTATCATTTATTCATAATACAATTGGGTTATAGATTTAAAAGCATGCATTCACCTAAGTTACCAGCTGGTTTAAATGCTATCAAAATTAAGATATTTAACTACAGTCCTTAGGGGGAGAAATTATTGGGTAGGACTCAAATTTCACCAATTGAGGAGTGGCCAACCTTTATTCGTTAATAAGGAGCCCCCAATGATCTCCACAGTCTCTTGCGAGACACCCCAATAATTGGGTCATTTGGTCAAAAGAAAGTTTTTCAGTAAAAATTACAAGAAGATCTTCTCATAAAAGATGCTCTTGGTACAAAAACTAAATTTTAACAAAGGTTTTCACATGTGTATGGTAATTCATTAGTGTTAATCTCGTGGTGTGTTAATGTGTTCATGATTCCGGATCTATAGGTCTTCCAAAATGCAGAACAAAGATTACTTAGTGTGATAAGACTTTCCTTCAGATTCAGACCTCTGCCTTTTAAAAACTTGTGATGTATAAACCATTAAAGGACAACTAATTAGATAAAAGCTTCACTGGATAGAGATGATTGGTTAAAAAAGGTCGTGTTATCTCATAATGAAAATTTAAGTGTGTTACAAAATGTCATCATGATTGGCATGTAGCAATGTTATGTATGGTGTTGATTTCTAAATTTCTGGGTAAAAATATGTAATTGTTTTTTAACATTCTATTAGGATTTAAACATTAGGATATCCATAGTTGTTGAAAAATAATGGTTCCATTTGTATGTTCTAAGGTGTTTGCTATTCAGATCAGATTGTAATAATAAGCTTATTGCCTCCATTACGATGTTATGTCATTAATCTTCTCTGCTGGATGGTTAACAACTGAGATTTGGAGAGCAAAAATTGGAGAGATAAATTGGGCGAAGAGGACACCAATATTTTGACCATGCCTTCCCAGGTCAGTGAAGACTCAGGACATAAGAGAACCTCTGCTGTGACATCCTATAACTCGGTTGAGTCCCTGATTTTCTGATCAAGGAGATTATGGGGTCACAGAGGATAGTGATTTTACAATATGTAGCGTGCCTAAGGAGAGTCACCAGGAAAGAAAAAAATCTCTCAAGCTTTCCCAGAAAGCACCTTGGTCAAGCAATGGCTGTGACTCATCCAGATGGCTGACACTGACAGAAGATCAAGAGATGCTGTACTTGGTTCCAAGATGATTCCTGAGGAGACAACTGACCCTGACAGATAGCAAAAGGTTAAATTTTTATTTATACAGGTCTCATTTTAACTTGGTCTTAAACATCCAGCAGAAAAGTGTAACCACAAGATGTAAAGAAACGATGCCACAGTAATAGGTTCAAGTCACCAACAACTTCTGACAATTGCCAGGTAGACTGATAACTGACCACTGTTACGGACTTTGGACTATATTCTTCAAGCACAGCTTTTCTAGCTTCAATTGAACACCCATCACTTCTGCAACTAAACAGAAGAGGGAGATATGTTGGGAGCCACTGGAGCTGGTCACTGGTCAAGCAGTCAAGCTACCTCAGTATTGAAAAAGGCATCGTGGGGCTGGGGATTTAGCTCAGCGGCAAAAGCGCCTGCCTGGCAAGGGCAAGGTCGTGAGTTCGGTTTTCGGTACGGGAGAAAAACCAAAAAAAAAAAAAAAAGAAAAGAAAAAGGCATCATGCCAGACAATTACAGTCGTTAGTCGCTAGGCAACATTACCCTCCCATGATACTAACTTTGCAAATGTGTAAAATAACGCCCCCTACTGTTGAAGTCAGTCCTCCTGCTCAGCAGGCAACAGGTAACTCCACCTGACCCCACCTCTTGTCTCTTGTCTTTATTTTCTCATACCCACCGCTGTTTCTCTCTGGGGTACAATGAGAGACCAAGGAGGTACACTACACTTCTAACTCTCAGGCAGTGTGTGTGTGTGTGTGTGTGTGTGTGTGTGTCTGTCTGTCTGTCTGTCTGTCTGTCTGTGTATATGCATGTCTTTGTGTAGGGGTGCATTCGTGTGTGTTTCTCCTACACTTTGCTCTCATCCAAGATGGAAAACAGAGGTCCTCACTGCCTCTGCACAAGATGGGAGGAGAGAGCTCAGAAGGGGTTGTTCTGGAAGGTTTGGGAGTAGACATTAGCCTTCCAATGTATAAGGCATTGTTATCTCTCTACTTTTGCTGTGGTACTGGAGAAAGAAGCAGTAGCATGGGAGGAAGAGACATTAGCTCCTCACCACAAAACCATAGGATTGTCCTCAAAGTCAGACTGAACAAAACGCTGACAGATTTCAACTCCAGAGTGTGAATTCTATGGATCAAAGGAAAGCAATACCTGACACCAGCTTTGAAAGAGGTAGGATTGCATGTCAGCTTGTGAAATTGTAGGATTTTTTTGTTTTGTTTTTGGGGGGTGGATGGTGGTGGAGGTGGCTACAGAATTAGCTGCAGAAGTAATGGCTAAAAAAATAAAGGAAGTGGAAAGAAGGGAAGGAGATTGTGTATTTCCTCTTGAAATGTAGTAGGGCGCTTTGTTCTAGTCACTAGTGAGAGGGAGAACAAGACCTGGTAGTCAATTTTGAGTCAAAGTACAGAGAACTGAAACTGAGGGGTCATAAAGAGCTGTCATTAAATCTGCAGGCATTCAGGTACAGATTATCCTCCTTAGGCTGGGTATGCTTCTTACTCAAAAAAAAGAAAAACTTCTTCCTTCTCCATGTTTTCATCTAATGCTAAAGTAGGTAATAGTGCAGTGGTGACAAACCTTTTAGAGCTTTCAATGATACGACAACCCACTGCAACACATATGTCACAGGTTCACCACCACTACTACACTGTATTTTCACTGTATTTATTGCTAATATTATCAAAGATAAAAGCTAAATGATCTGAACTAGATTAGCCTCCTCAGTTGCCTTCCAAGCCATCTTTTTCTTCTATTTTTTAAAGCCTAATAGCATTCTTGCTAGTCACTGAAGGTCTTCCCCTGAGAAGCAATAATTTCTCATTGTCAATGCTCAACTTAGTGAAGCCCTGACCATCTTCCAGAGCTACAATTTGTATTTGTGGAACCATATGCTGAGGAATATGGAAGTCTCTCTGGATTGTATGTGTGATAACTTCTATAGTTAGCTGTAATGGAGTGACACTGGTTTTCTCATATTGAAATGGCTTTCATTATTTTATTTTCAAGTTGAGAATAGAACTTCAGCAAAATAAACCTTTGCTACATGTCTAGAACAAAACTGAACTCAGTCCCCCAACTATACCATTCGTTTGTTTAAAATCCAGTTTTCTGTTACTTTTCACTGAAGAATCTTGATTTAGGTAGCAACACTGCCACATATATATGGTTTGTTTTTGTCAATTTAGCAGGTATCTGCTTCTCACATATAAAACATTCGGTTTTGATAATTTCTGTTCACCCCTTTAACAAGTTTTGTATGGATTTCTCCATGTTTCCACCACCAATTTGCTAGTGCTCTTCACTAAAGAATTAAAATAACTGAATGGAATTTTACTGTGAGGATGAAAGGAACCTTATAGATATGTGCTAAATATAAGTTTCTCAGAGTCTAAGGGAAATTGGTGGAAATGAAGCCTTCCCAGAAGACTCTCAGTGGCAAATCCCAGTTCCTTCCCATTTTCTAAAGTGTTTCATGTTTATAGTCTTCTGAAGTGTAGGACCCTCTACTTACCTATAGTATGTATTGTAGCTCCATAACACCTAGTGAAGATTCCCCAAATAGCCCCTCTTATTAATATTCATATTAGCTTGATGGCTGAGAGATAGGATCCTGAAATCAGATAGCTCTGGGTTTACAAATACAGATTCATCACTTACTAATTGTGTGAGTGGGGGAAGTTAATTTTTCTGACCTTTGTTTTCATTCTTTATAATATGGCACCCCGTTCTGTATTTGCAAAATTCTTACTCCTGTCCCCTTGAGAAAATTCAATAAGATAACATAGGAAAAGCAACCTGATGTAGAATAAAAATGGCCCATAACCTTGCTTTGGTCAAAGCCACTATGCATAGTTCAATATTCATATGACAAGTACCTGCCAATTAGGGTGCCACTCTTCAAAGGTGCTGAAATCTTTTTAATAATGGGGGTAGAACTATGCTGCCATTAACATAGCTTTTACTTTTTCTGCTCACAGTACACTTTTAAAAAATAATCTACTTGGCACCCAGAAAGAAGGCCAGCTGCCCTAAATTAAGACTTTAAACTTTTAATTTTGTTCTACTTTCAAAAAGGACCAGATGTCTCCCAAGAGCTCTCTGATGTCTGGGGAAGTGTGTCTTCAGAAAGTGCATTTTGTTCTCTGAATGCCTTGAAATTGACAATTCATGAGATGTTGCATTTTTTAATTAAGCAATTGACATCTAAGCTCTATTCTAATAGTGAAAGGGGCTTTCTAAGACCTTCTCTTCAAAATGAGTTTTCTGTCTGGGCTGTAAAGCTCAGTTCTATGGGAGTAACCATATCTCCTGAGAGAAAAAATGGGATTTTATGGGTGTCCTCTTTCCACCCATGCTGTATTGTCTTACTTTTAAGGATAATTAAACCAAAAAAAGGCATTGGTTAGTGGATTTTGGGTAAATTCTCCAGTTTAGAAACTTCTGACCATTCAGATTCATTTGAATCATCTTGCAGAAATAGTAACCCACTGAAGAAGGGTGAGGGGAATATAAGAATGGTTTTTGGTGGGTTTATAATCAGTAGATGAGACACAAATGATGACCAGAACCTCAGTGGAAGGATACCGATGTAAAGCACCCCCAAGCACCAAGAGTCAAGCACCTACTAAAGGACAAAACTGTGGGAGGTTCTTTCCATGCATGATCTTGTAGGTTCCAGTGCATGCTATAGGCAGCTGTCATTATTCCCATTTCACAGATTCCATTCCAGGTCTCCTATGGTGTGGGTAAGTGTTTCCCCCAAAGGCCCATGTAGTAAAGGTTTTGGCCCCAGGATAATGGTATTGGGAGGTGGTAGAATCTTTGGGAGGTAGGTTCTAGTGGAAAGTCCTTGGGTCATTAGTGCCTTGAACTGGAACCTCCAAAACTGGAATCTAAAACAAGTCTTTTATCTTTTTAAGTTAATTATCTCAGATATTTTGTTACAGTGATGGAGAGCTGACCAATACAAGGGTTGTCTGATCCCAAAGCCCCTCCCTTCCTACTGCTCTGCTTGACCTTTCCTCTACAACTGAGATGAGACAACTACAGTGCAAGGCTACTAGAAAAGTCACCACTTATACAAAGAAAGAACACACACCTTCCCATTTTTACTATGTCATTTTGATGGCTTTGGTAAACATAGATGAAGAGTAGGGTAAGGGCAGGTGCAACCTCTTGAATGTTCTGGGAATAAATCTCAGCACTGAAATTTATTAGTGATAATAATAACTCTTTGAGCTGAAAAGTGTCCCCCTAAAAAATTCATAATGAATTGAAATCTTTCCCCCAAGGTGATACTATTAGGAGATGGGAACTTTGGCAGTAATCAGGGCTAAGTGAATTTGGCAAGGGGGTATCTTTACAAAAAAGCAGAGGCAGCAGAGAGTTCCCGAATGCTCTGCTTACACACTGATGGAGAGTATGTGAGGACATGGTGAGATGCTGGCCATCTGTAAGCCAGAAAAAGAACCCTCATTAGGAAAGTAATCTGTCAGTCCCTTGATCTGGCTGCCAGCTTCCTGAACTATGAGAAAATGAGTTGCTGATGTTTAAATTACATAGTCTGTGATATTTGTTATGGTATCCCAAGCAGATGAGTACAATAACAGATATCATTCTAAACACTTTATTAATATACATCAAAATTTTAAGATATACTCATGAAGAACATGCTTTATTACCATCATCTGCATGTTACCAATGAGAAGCCTATAATTGTGTTAGTGCTTATTTGGTTTTCCATGTATGTTAATATTTGTTTTATGTAGTTGGGTGGACCTGTGTTTGGTGCCTAAATATTTATAATTGGTATTGCTTCTTGGAGTTCTCCCTTAACAAGTATGTAGTGAACTTCATTGTCTCATTTGATCAGTTTTGGCTTAAAGTTTGCATTGTCTGCAAATAGAATAGCTGTCCCTGCTTTTTTCTGGGTTCCTGTGGCATGGAGAATTATTTTCTATCCTTTGATTTTTAGTCTATGCATTTCTTTTTGGCTTAAAAGTGTTTCCTGGATGCAGCATATTGGTGGATCTTGCTTCTGATCCTTTTGCCAGTCTGTTTATTTTGATTGGTGAGTTCAGACTATTTACATTAATGGTTATAACTGATATGTGTTGGCTTATGTTTTTCATGTTATTTTCCTGTTGTTTGCTCCCTGTCTTTCTCCCCTGTTTAATTACTTACCCTGCCTGGCGGCTTCTTTTTGTTGGTGTTCCAGTCTTCTCGATCTTCATTGTCTTAATCTAATATGTTTTGCAGAGCATTTTGTAGAGCTGGTTTTGTGGTCATAAATTTCTTCAGTTGTTCTTTGTCATGAAAATATCTTATTTGTCCATCAATTTTGAAAAATAGTTTTGTGGAGTACATTGATCTGGGTTGAAGATTGTTTTCCTTTAGGGCTCAAAATACCTCACTCCAAGCTGTCCTTGATCTGAGGGTTTGTATTGAGATGTCTACTGTGATCTGGTGGGCTTTTGTTTATAAGTGATATGTTTATTTTCCTCTAGCTGCTCTCAATATTGTGTTCTTGTGTTGAATATCTGAAATCTTGATTATTATATGCCTTGGCATAGATTTATTTTGATTATGGCTATTTGGAGTTCCATATGTTTCATTTATTTGTTGTCAAATTCTTCAGTCATGTTTGGAAAGTTTTTTGCCATTATTTCTGTGAAGAGGTTTTTAATGGCTTTTGTGCTGTCTCAGCTTTCTCACAGGTTCCAATCAATCTTATGTTCTTCCTTGCTTTACCCTGCAGCTGTTGGATTGATTTTTCATGTTCTCTTGCTATTTTTCAGATATCTTGCTTTACCTGCTCACTAGTAACCTTCCTGTCTTCTAGACCTGATATTCTATCCTTGCCTTCATTCAGTCTGCTGCATATATTTTCAGTGGAGTTTTTAATTTCCTAGATTTCCATTTAGATCTGTTTTGTTGATTCCATTTCTTGTCTATGTTGGGCATTCATGGTTTCCATTGTTTTCCTGAGGTCCTGTATTTGTTTATCTGTGTCTGGTTTTATGTCTTTCATTTTGATCATCATTTCTTTTTGTACCTTAAAGATTATTTTTTTATAGGCTTGTCCATTTGTTTTTCACTTCTGTTGTTATTATTTCAGAGTGTTCCATCTGTTAGCTTCTGATTTCCTCTATCTCACTGTGCTCTGGACTTGTCCTGGGTGGGCTGGGTATCTGGGGTTGCTTGCTTCTTTGTCCTGTCATATTCTATTTTATTTTGTTTTTTTGTGTTGATGCCTGTAGATTTCTTATGATAGATAGCCTTATGTTGAGGCTTTCCTAGGAGAGGCCTATTCCTTTCAATATCTTCTAGAGATAAGTGGTTCTTGGTCTTTATGTCTATCCTAAGAACTTACCTTCCCAATGTATTAAGAATGAGGAGTTGATATGTATTTGAGTTAGGGCCCATTTCTTTGGTACTGGACTATGGTGATGGTTATGACCCCTTACAATTACAGTGTTGTCATAAGGAGGTGGGGTACTGGTTATAGCAGGTATGAAATCCTGGCTAAAGTAGTTCAGTTAGCAGCAACAATAGACTCAAGTACAACCTGGCTACTGATAAACTATAGTAACTGTTAGCCTGATATCTATAACTGTAGGCAGAAGTTCTACAGATATATAATATAATCCAATTTATACCAGGAACTTGTATGCAATGATTTTCTACTTAGTAGAGTGGCTTTACCCTGTTTGGGGCAGGGAGTTCAAGAGGATAAGGGTTAGGATGGAGAAATGAATGAGGTTGAATATCACTGGAGCAAGGTTGGAAGGCATAGGACAATCATGCAGCTTTTGGGTAACTATAGGACACAGGAAAGAAGGACTGGAGGAGAAGGCTTAGGAGTTTTGAAGTGAACCAGAAAGAGAAGAGACAATGTTTACTCACATGAAAGCATCATAAAGTCAAGTGAGATAAATGATGAAAAAAAGGAAGAGGACAAGTAAAATAAAACCAAAAGAAAGGGAAGAGATCTAAACCATGAAGAAGAGAAAAAGAAGGAAGAAAAGAAAAATGATAAAAAAAACACACCTCCCACAAAAAACAGTAAACAAAAATATCCTCATACACCAAAAAAAAAACAACATACAAATAGAAGAACAAAACAAGACAAAACAGAACAGAGAGAAAAAGAGAAAGGAAATGGAAAACAAATAAACAAGAAACAAACAACAAAAGCAAACAAAATAAAAAACAAAACAAAACAAAACAAAGCACTAACCCAGCTGAATACCAAGTGGGAAAACAATCAGACAGAGAAAACTTAAAGTAGTGAAATTCCTCTAGTGTCTACAGTTCTGTGGTAGGTCCAGAGTATACTAGAAATTTATACAGTAGTCAAGAATGCAGGTGGATTTTTGCTGGTTTGGGTCTGATCTTTGTCCTTCAATTGGGGGGATGGGATTAATTTTCAGTGGCTGGAGTTCTCCCCCAGTCATTTAGAAAAGAAAAAAAAGAAAAAAAAAAGAAAAGAAAAAAAGAGGGAATATTTAAAAAATGACTGAGGAAGCCCTACCCACCAGCTTCTATTCTTCATGTCTTTGTTCCCCAACACAATGCTGGTTCTCCTAACTTACCACCTGTTGGTTCATATTGTTAATGTGGTGTGAGACATTTCCACACTTCTAGTCCTGCCTGTTCATTGTGTGCCCCATAGCTAGGTTCCTACTGTGTTGCTGGTGTTCCTACAGGTCTCTCGGTCCTAAGTTCCCACAATGGAGGAAGGGAGAGGTGGATCTGACTCTTTCTGCCAGCTACTGCCTTCCCAGGTCAAAGGAGTGAGAGAGAAGCTGAACTCAGACTCCTCTAGCCAGCCTTTGCTGTCCTGGGTCAATGGAGCTCTCTGTGATTTCAAGCCTGTGGTTATCTTCTGGGTCTACAATTTTGTGGTAAAGTCCAATTCAAGGTGTGACTCTGGAGATGATTTTTAACAGGGGTTAACAGAGCTAGAAAATGAACTAGAGTGTGCAGGGAAAGTCTTCCACATTTTAAAGGAGGAGAAAGAGACTTTGCAATCATAAAATTCATCTGGAATCAGAAGAGATCTTGAGTAGCAAAAACAATTCTAGGCAACAAAGGCAAGGCAGGACACATCACAATCCCTGACTTGAAATTACACTACAAAACTACTGTGATAAAATCAGCATGGTACTGACGAAAAGAAAAAAAGACCCAAGGATCAGTGGAACAGATTAGAAGAAGCAGACACAGCTACAAACACACTCAAGCACCTTGTCTTTGACAAAAGGGCTAGACATGTTCACTGGAAGAAAGATAGCTTCCTTAATAAATGATGCTGGAAAAACTGGCTCTCCACATGCTGCAGACCAAAACTAGACACATACCTATCACCATGCATTATACTAGAGTCAAAATGGATAAAAGATTTCAATACTAAAACAGAAACACTACATCTACTGGAAGAGAAAGTAGGCAGAAATCTTGAAGACATAGGGATATGCAGAAAGTTCATGAACAAAAACCAAACTGCACAGAAAATACTTCAAAGAATCAACAACTGGGATCTCTTATTAAAAAGTTTTTGCACTTCAAAAGAAATCACCAACAGAGTGAAAAGAAAACCCACAGACTGCGAAAAAGTTTTAGCTAACTGTCCCTCAGACAATGGACTTCTATCTAGAACATATCAAGAATTTTAAAAGATCAGGGTCCCTAGATTCAAAGACCCAATCCAAAAATGGGCCTCTGAGATGAATACACATATCTCAGATGAAGAAATATAAATGGCAAAGCAGTATATTAAAAAATGTTCCACATGATTTGTCACTCAAGAGATACAAATTACAATACTGAGATTCCATCTCACCCCAGAAAGAATGGCTATCATTAAAAAATCAACCAATAATAAATGTTGGTGCCCCTGTTGGGGAAAAGGAACCTTTCTCCACTCTTGGTTTCACTACACGACTGGTGAAACCACTGTGGAAATTAGTGTGGTGATTCCTCAAAAAATTAGGATTAGAGGTCCCATTTGACCCAGCTACTCCTCTTCTAGATATTTTATCAGAGGAATTAAAAACATCACACCACAATGATATATGTGCACCTATGTTTATAGCAGCACAATTTGTAATAGCTAAATCCTGGTAACAACCCAAATGCCCTTTAACTGAGGAACGGATAAAAAAGATATGGTATTTTTATACAATGGAATATTACTCAGGTATAAAGAAGGATAAACTTGAGGCTTTTATAGGTAAATGGATGCAACTAGAGACCATACTTATAAGTGAAATAAATCATACTTGCAAGGGTAAACATCATATTGCCTCCCTAGTATAAGAAATTGAAAGAGTAAGTAAGATCCAAAATGTACAATAGATATTGTGAAAGGGAAAGAAATTGCTCAAAAAGAAAAAACAACTGGGATGGGGGAAAGGAGAAAAGAAGAAAGGGAAAAGAAAAATATATATATATATATATATATGTATGTATATATATACACACACACACACAATAGCTAAGATAATTATACTACTAATTTTTATTCATTCACTGAAAGGAATGGTTTGTGCTTATATTATTTGACCAATTTTGCATGCTTATATCTTTTAATCCGAGCAACTACACTGAAGATAACAATATGCAATATAGTAACATTGTTAATTTCCTATTATCTTGTTTTGAAATTCTATATCATTGTTTTTATTGTTTTTTTCTATTTAAAAAAAGATCTAGAAAAAAGGCTCTAGGCAGAAAGATTAACATATACAAAGCCCTTGAGGCTGGCATGGGCTTTGGTAGCCAAGGAATAGGAAGGCCAGTATAATGAGAGAGCAGTAGGAAAGGCTGAGTGTCAGGAGCAAGGAGAGTGGCCCAAGGTGGGTCTAAAAGGGACATGGCAGCAGTTAAATTGTGAAAAATGACTCATAGGAAGGCAATAACGGCAGCTCAAAATTATAAAGGAAGTTACTGCAGTAGTACTAGGAGCCTGGACTCTGTTGGTGAACAAAGTATGTGGATTCCAGATGCATTTGGGTGATCAAGTCAGCAGGGCTTGCTGGTATACTGTATAAAGGGGATAAATAAAGAATCAAGAAGAATCAAGGATGATTCTGTGTGATTTTAGCTTGTGCAGCTGAGTAGATGTTAGGGCCATTTGCTGAGGGAAAGGGAGTTTCAAACCAGAAGTTAAGTGTTTTCAACTTGCTAAATCTGAGATGCACAGTACACAACCATGCGGAGATGTCATGTGTGCAACTGGACATGAGTCTAGAGCTTAAGGGCAAGAGCAAGACTGAGAACATGAAGGGCTGTCCACAGCAATGCAGAGTGTACTCCTGTTAACTCTTCTTGTGTTGGAGGAACTACCATTTGTTCCCGTCTCCCTCTAAAGTCTATTTCATCCTGCTAGACGTAGGTGGGGGTGAGAAGGTAGGGGCAGAGGTTTTGGAGCAGGAATGGGAGGCAAGCATAGGGGTTGGTCTTAATATATATGATGGTTGATCACCACAGTCCAATGAACAGGCCCTTTTTTGAGGGGCCATATGTATTTTCAGGCTCCATCTAATTTTTCAGGTCTCATTTTAAAGGTCACCTTGTCAGAAAGACTTTCTGTGACATCTTATCTTAAGCGAATCTTCTCTCTGAATCTCTGCCTCATGACTGCTGTAGCTTTTTGAACCACATGCTCTTGGTTTCATTCAAAGAATCCATAATCATTAATTTGTGTTTACTGTTTCTTTCCTGTATTGGACAGAAATTTTAACTCCAGGTCATAAAGAAGTATGCCTGTATTTTTCGTCATCATACCAGAACCAGCACAGTGTCCAGGGGCATATGGGCTGCTCAATAAATATATGCTGAACTATTTAATAAGAGGTCTCTGAGCTGTCATGGCTTACAGTGAGTTAACTGAAGCTCTAAGAATGGTCTGGGGACAGCCTTTTTAAACTCTCAGCCCAAGAAGAATATATTTTTAAAGACAGCACAGGAGGGTTAGAGATGTAGCTTAGTACAGCTTTTGCCTAGCACATACAGGGACCTAGGTTTCAACTCTAGCACCACCAAATAAATAAATAATGAAGATAGCACAGGGAACAATTATCAGAAATTGTAGAAGCAAACTATGTGACAAATTTCCAAGCCCCACTGGACAGAGGGTGTCATTTGCATTAACTGCTTAGCACCATGGCATATGCGGCCTTGTTAGCAAGATCAGACATGGGCCAGACATGGATGGGTCCACTCCAGCCTCCTGCTAAGCCCCCAGATGGAAGATTTTTGTAAGCATCTTGCGTTGTTCTCATGAGACGTCCTGGCCAGCAAGCAGAAAAACCATGTGGCTATATGCCAACTGCGTTTTAAATCTAGTTCCTTACATGGAAAATGAAATTGAGAAAGAATTTAAGAATTCTAATCAGAATCTGCCCGCTGCAGGGGAGAAGGCTATTTTTATGTTACAATCCAACACACTGGAGAGTTCTGGGAATGTAATATGTGTCCAGCTTCTACCAGAAAGCCCAGAATGAGAAGCAAAGCATGAGCTCTCCTGCTAAGAGAAGCTCAAAATGTCGCATAAGTCTCTATCCTCCAAGTCTATCCAAAGATAGAAGGGATACATACAGTGGGTCTGGTTAAGAAAGTAGGCATCAAAATAACAGAAAGGGCCCAAGGAGAAGTTGAAATGAACAATTTTAACTTCAACAAGAAGTTTTAAAGAGGCTTGATGTATGCGTGTGAATTAGCCGGTGTGGGAGGCAGGAAGGCTAAGGGCAGTGCTCCTAATGTCCACCACCATGAGAGAGGTCAGAGTCCACAGGGTGAGGGCGAACACGATGTACGCACAGAGGTGCTAGAGTTTGTTTCTCTTTTGAAATACTATTTATGCCACTTTTTGGTGAGATGTTAAAATGTCTGTCTCTCAGTAAATGGTTAGCATGATAAAGTACTAGAAACATCTGGATGTACCAGTCACCATTTGTTTAGGGGAATGAAAAGCAGGTAAGGGAGGGGTTAAATGTTTCCAGCTTAAGCTTCCAGGAAAAAGGAGTTGGTGACTCCTCATGTCTAAAACCTCACCAAAATTGGATTATTTGAAAGCTATAAAATGACGCATACCACCCACTGGCATTTGGTATCTGACATTGAAATGGTCAAAATGAGTTGAGAATAGAGCTTTTTTCTCAGAAATATGGATGACTCTTTGTGAAATGCTATGTTGTTACGTGTTGTGTCCTGCTATTTGGGTTATAATGTTCCCTTTACCACCACCACCTCAAAAATAAAAAACAGCGATCCAGTTCTTCTAAGTCCACTGCAAAAGTGGAGTGACAAAGTGACGAATGACTGCATGGGCTGAGCACAGATAACCCTAGCTGACACAGGAATTTTAAAGCAGAGAGAGACACCATGCAATGGGAGTTGGGGCCGTGCGAGACTCCTCCTGTCTTTCTATATTTTCCCTGAGCTGAAGGCTATCATGGCTTACCCACCTCCCCAGCCCCCACCTCCAACCTGTCAGCGACCCTGCTGCATGTCACAAGTGGCAGTCAGCCCCTCATAACACGGTCTGAGTTGAGGGATGAATGGCAGGAAGATCCTGTAGTCAAGGAAGGGCAGACATTCTACTCATCGTCACCGGTGCTCATGATCAAAACAAGAAAAAAAAAAGGATAAAATTTTAAAAAGTGTTTTCTCTTAAAATGACGCGTTGCTTCCCTCTCTGAAGTCCCCTGTGGCACATATTCTTGGCAAGCAGGCATGCTGGGTGGATCTAAAGGCTTACGCCTCTGGGATGTTGATGTGGTTACCTGGATGAAAGCTGGGGAGGAACTAGGGTAACCCCTCCCTCCAACTGATGCTTAGAAAAACTTTCCACTTGGCTTTGGGTTGGGCAACCCAGTGATTTGCAACTGCTTGCCTCTTCCAAACTAAACATTTGGGTCCACGTTTATTAACTCCAGTGAAAGTAACTGCCTTGAGGAATCCAAAGCAAAATCACACAAAGAAAATCAGTTTTAAACACAGCTAGTAAATGAGTGTGGGATTTCAGGAAAGCTGCTCTTTGGAAACTATCCAGACACTTGAGCAACTATCAAAAAGTCAATCCTCTTAATCTATTTTCAGGGCCCATGTTGAAAGTAATATAGATATAATAGGCTAAATCAATTGATTGGATGATTGATTCAATTTAAATTTGTTGATGGATAAACCAGTACAGAAAAGCTAAATCACCTCCATGGCATCACAGAGAAAACATTTCTGCTGAACAAGAGTAAAGCTCAGCACTGTGATGTAGCCTCCCACAGTGATGGCCTTTTGCTTGTGAAGCATCCTTCCCATCGTTGGAAATTTCTTCCTGGAGCCTGGACAGCCAGCAAAGGGAAGATGATCACATGTTTGTGTTCCCCCGAATGCATAATCCTAATCCCCAGTGTGGTAGATTTGAAGGTGGAGCCTTTGGGAGGTAATTGGGTCATGAGGGTGGAGTTGGGGATTAGTGCCCTTTTAGGAAGGAAAAAGAGAGATTGCTGTTTCTTTCTGTCATGTGAGGACACATGATCAGATGGCTGTCTGCAAACCAGGTAGTGGCTCTCACCAGCCACCAAATCTGCTCATGCCTTGACCTGAGACTCCTAGTCTCCAGAACTGTGGGAAAGAACTATTTGTTGTTTGTGCCTCATGGCCCATGGTATTCTGTTATAGAAGTAAAAGTTGACCCAAACAGAGGGTTTTCTAAAGAAGGGATTAAATATGGATTGGAGTTGGTCTATATAGTCTTTAGAACTCCTTCTGACCCTGAATTTGTCTGCATTTATAGTTGAGTCTTATCAGCTCCTTCCTGAATGTTGGACTATATCAAGCAGACCATGGGTGACTTATCAGTATTCTTGTAATTTGAAATTCCCTTCAGAGTTGCCAATTGTCTTTCATAAAAAGACCAAAACAATAGTGGAGGTGGTAAGAAAATGGTAGTGATAAGATAACCATATCTGGGAGGATGCACCATCCTTCCCACAAGACATGCTTTTATATTAGTAAACTGGTAAACTGGGTTATTAGAACTTAGTTAAATTAGGCTGGTTCTGTGGTGGCACCCATACTCCTGTCCTGTGTACTGTATATCACACCTCCAGGGGCCGGGTAGGAACTGTGACTTGTTAATCAACAGCATGTAACGGTGATGGGGGGTCACTTCGGTGAGGTGGTGACAACAAATTGTACCTTCCATCTTACTTGTAGGCTTTCTCCTTGATCCTCTTGGCTCACATGTTTGATGGCAAGCAGCTATGGCAGACAGGCCCACCTGGCAGGGAGTTGAGGGCTTCTATTCCACAATCTACAGGAGCTGATTTCTGCCAGCGATCATGTGAGCTTCAACATGAAGCCAAACTTCAGATAAGACTGCAACCTTGGCCAATAACTTCATTGTAGCCAGTGACAGACCTTCCCCCAAGTCATTCCAAGATCTTGTCAATAGCATTACTGGGACAATAAGTGTGTACTTTTTTCAACCACCAAGTTTGTGGAGCTCTATATCAATTTAAGCATTTACATTTGGAACCACTTAGAAATACTGTTATTCCAAGCACCTGAACTTACATCTTCTTACCATGGTAGTCCCAGAATAATATGTCACAGAATAAAGTATTTCTTTCCAAGAGAAATAAAATCTTTTACCCTCGGAGCAGCAATTTCTCAGTCCAGGCTTCATATTATCATCATGTGGAAGGTGTTTTGCTTTGCACTGTTTGGCTTTTCCTTACTGTGCATTTAACACCTATGCTGGAGCCCTACTTTGGTAGGAAGGGGTCACTTGCCATGTACTCTTTTATTTACAGTGCCCAGTTGTTCCTAGTGGGCAGCCAAAGTGGAGAACCGTAAGTTCAGAGTTACATTACATAATTGTCTGGCACTTATACAGTGGCAGTTTTGTCCTTGTTTACATCATCCAAAGGTTCAGAAATATTGAAGTCCACTCCAAGAATATCGAGCTACACAATTAAGAAATGTTTTTAATAAAAGGAAAGGACATTTCTGTGTCTGGTTTAAATTTTCCTATTTTATTGGACAGGAAGAAAGAAAATGCCAGGCCATGGGGTTTGTGCCCAGCCATCTGGCAACTGGAGACACATCTCAGAGGGACAGAGTGATGCAGCCGGTTCATGGCCCTTTAATGGAAATTGGGATTAATTGAAAAACCCAGGTAATCAAAAAGTTTCATTTTAATTTCTTTTTTGTCCTCTTCTTTGAACCTTTAGCAAAAGCCAAAGAAACTCCTGGACCAGTGAGGTTTATCCTCTGCTATGTGCAGAATGTGGTGCCAAAGCCAGCCAGCACTGTAGAGGCTAAGTGTTAGCAAAAAGAGGATTGGGTGGGAAAGAAAAGCGGAAGCCTTTTTAATTCCCTCCATAGATAAACAGAGTCTGTGCAACCAGGAAGTGACCTTACCACACTGCTTCCTGTGTGGGTTGGTTGGATGAGATGGGGCAATAATGATATTATTCAAGGGTGTTTTGTATGATCCTATACTCCAGGAAAGGTGGGAGCTAGAAAGAGTCTAAATTTTTATACACAGAACTAATAGCTTCAGCTCAGGACAGTTCAGTTGCTGTAGGATGCAGCCATGGAAGATTCTGTTCTAGAGGTGAGATTTTCTTTGAGACTGCAACTAAGAGGACTCAAAATCCACACAACCAACAGTTCTGCTGCTAGCCAGGGCTGAGGCAAGATGGGAAACCAGGATGCAAGAAAGAAGAAGGCTGAATGTCTTAGTTACTTTTCTCTCATTGCTGAGACAAAATACTTGATGCCCAAAATTTGGCTCCAAAGCAGGGTGGTATGGCAGAGGGACAACAGTTCATGATAGTGGAAGACAGCAAAAGTAATAAAAGCAAAAAAGGGAAGGCCAAGCCTCATTTCTGTCCCTTATATTGTATGCAGGCTACCCACCCTAGGGCAGTTATAACTCTCACACTTCCAATCCCAACACTAGGCAATGATCACAAGCTCTAGATTCAGCTTCATCCACAAAGCTGCCCCTATGAGTGCATGAGGCTTTCGGGGAGGACATCTAGACACAAGTGATGACACTGAGTGATGGAGAGAGATGTTCTTTGGCTCCTTCCCTTCATATTTCCTGTTCTTACTGTGCTGGGGGGCCTGGTACATGCTGCTGCCCTCTTCATTTCTTTGTTCTCTCCTCCCCAAACATTTAGTGTCATACTGTGTTTGCCACAAAACTGGGCCTGCCATGAGGGAACTTGCAAAGCCATGAGAGGACAGACACAAGAGTTACTCACAATGAAATGTGGTCCATAGTATAATGAGTATGTCCCCAAAATGCTACAGGATCCCAGATGGAGGAGTGATCCATTCCAATTAGGGGGTCATGAATCCTTCATTCAAGGAGATTTTGGTGACATTTTTGCAAAATGGTGTGAATATACTTAACACCATTGAACTATGTCCTTAAAAATCTTACCTCTTAACCATCTTAACTTATTATGTCTTTTATCACATTATTATTTTTTAAATACCTAGTAAAACTTTTCAGTTGGCATTGACTGGATAGCTCAAGGGTTATCTACAACTGTTTATTTCTAAACTATAAAATTTTAAAAGAACTACAACATTCACTATGGAGAATAGAGTCATGATTTTGAGCAAGATTTTCATATGTGAAAGGGGTTTTCTCAGATGGGGGTGGACAAAGGAGACCAAGGCAGAGGGGATGGTGTAGGCAAAGCTGTTGGGTGCTGGGTGAACTGGAGTGTTGGGTGAACTGCATTTGGTATGGCTCATGGTGAAGAGATATGAGGAGAAATTGAGATTTTAAAAAATCGGCATGCAATTTATGTAACAAAAATCACTACTTTAGCTGTCTTAAAGTGTGGAATTAATATTTTTAGCTTACATTCACAATTATATGCAAACAGTTACCATTATCTCATTTCAGAACATTTTATCACTCCAAAAGAAATCCTGTACCTACTCCCCATTCACCTTCAACACCTAGCAACCACTTACCAACTTTCTGTCCTTTTTTCTCCTTTCCCTTTGGGACTCTGATTGTGTATGTGTTGATCTCCTTGATGGTGTCCTACAAGTCTCTTGGTCCCTGTTTATTTTTCCTCATTCTTTTTTATTTATCTACCTTAGCCTGATTAATTAATCTCAAATGACTAATTTTCAAATTAACTGATTTTCTTCTGCCCATTAAAATCTGCTATTGATTTCATCTAGTGAAATTTTCACTTCAGTTATTATACTTTTTAACTCCACAACTTGTGATTCTTTTCATACTTTCTTGCTATTCTGGCTGGAGGATGTGCTCTCCCCTCCCTCCCTCTCTTCCTCCCTCTGTCACTTCCATTGAACTCAGGACATTGCATATGCTAAGGATGGGCTCTTCCACTAAGCTACAAACCCAGGCCCTATTCTCCTGACTTCTATTTTGTGTACTATTTATCTATTTTAGCAATCCCAAAAAGAAAATTTGAGGTTTCCTTTTGACTTTTCCTGACATACTATCTTTACAGGAGTAAGTGTGTGCATTTACCTGATGCCAAGAATGTCTCTCACTACTATTTTCATAGAAGCTTGGAAAAGTAACCCCATTTATGGGGTTACTGTATACACAGACCCTTTCCAAGATTTACTGAGATGGACCTGTGCCCAAGTACCATTTACTATCTGGTTCCCTTTAGCATCACCTCTGACTCTTGTCTTGGTGCTAGTTCAGCAACAATTGCTATAATCTCACACAGACACTAGGATTTCCTTGCTTTGCTGTACATTTCCACTGGTAAGCATCTTTAGCTCCCTTTGCACAAGTCTAGGAAGATTGAAGACATGCTATAATGTTACAGTGTGGTCTTCAAGGCATCTGACCAGACTTTGGCCTGTCTTTAATCAAGGGTACTTTGAATTATCTTGGTCTTGGAATTAGTTCAAGGGCTGTGACTCTTCTATGAGATAATTCAAATTAGACTTCTGTTTACAAGATGTAGATTGATAGATTGATTTTATAGAGATGAGCCTGGTGTTCAGGAAGAGGTAGATTTATTCTTCAGTCCTGGGAATTCTATGGTCAGTCATTTGGATGATCTCTTTGGCCCTGATTCCTATTACAGATAATGTACCCAATTTGTTTCTGAGGGCAGGGTAGGAAGAGATTGGGATCTTTATGAAATATCTATCATAGGTGAGGACATTACATGTTTTTAATACCCTAGGGCCCCATTATCAACATAGAGATCAGGGACCCACTTTAAGGGAACATCTATCCCATTCATCTCTAACCTTCAGAGGATGCCAACCTACCGCTACTTTTTTTAAGGATGCCAAAATTCAACACTTTCAAAACCAAAGTTTTAGATCTTCTCAGATGCCAAATTAGGAGTAGGTGACTAGGTTACAACTTGAGCCTAATCCCTCTAATACTTTGAATTATTTTATCTAAATTATACCTAGGAATTTCTGGCACCTCAATTTTATCCAGCATTATACTCTGAAGTCCAGATTTTAAGTAGCTGAGCAAAAATTTAGAATCATTCCCAGTTGCCTGAGCCAGTCAGTGCATTGAATGTAGAATCTCTTTCAAATACACAATAAATTCTATGTAACTGAAAATTAGATTTTCCCCTCTGTAGCTTACGAGAGACACTAAATATCCATTCCCACCATATAATCTGTAGGTTTTAACCAATAAAGTTAGCAAAATACTAAAATTCTTCTGGTACATTAACCTTTTCCCAAGTGTGATTTCATGATAAATCTTATGTGCAATTACTTTAATAATAGGTCTGAAGGTAGAGTGGGCAGGACCAGTGTCATGGGCCTCTGACCAGTGCAGTCGCACTGAGCCGCCTGTTCAGAAAGGTCTCACACTTGGTATAGCGCTTTGTTGTCACTGCTTTGAAATTCTCAACAACTTTTTAACAAGGGCCTAAGAATTCTTTTGGCATTGGGGTGTGCAAACTACAGAGCCAGTTCTGAGGGTGCAGCAGGAGGAACTTGGGCTCTTTACGAAATATCTAATTACATGGTTCTTAAGAAAAGTGGGGTCAGCTTCATCAAACTGGGAAGGAATTGCTGCTTCGGCTAGCAAGGGCAAGGAGGTAGCAAGATTTATGAGTTCAGAATAATCAGACTTAATGTCTCCAGTAAGATTTTTGGAGCCATTCTTGTTTTGTGAGATTTTTTATTTTTTTATTTTTTATTTTTGTTTTTGTTTTTCTCCGGTACCGGGAACCGAACTCACGACCTTGCGCTTGCCAGGCAGGCGCTTTGCCGCTGAGCTAAATCCCCAGCCCCTGTGAGATTTTTTAAATGAGTTTTGGTAAGGCTATGACTTCAACCTAAGATGTCCCATATCTGCTTTTTGGCTATGTTGGCTTTGTGATTAAATAAATGAAATTTTCTGAGTTTAGATCAAGAATTTAAAACCTTAAGCCTGCTATTTATGGTTTTTTAAAATTCTCTAGTACAGCTAGAAGAACCATTCAATTCATAGTTCAGTGTAAAGCTAACAAGAACTTAACTATTTCCAAAACCAATCAAGTTAGTTAACTCTTTCTGGATTCCAATTGCTTTGAAGGCATGTTGCTTATGACCACTTCTGGTACCAGTTACTGAATCATTAGTGATAGAGACTTGAAATAACAATGACCCAGGACAGAGAATTTTCTTTCGTAGATCCTAAATCCAGACTGTAAATATTTCAAGGCTGGTTAGGTACAGACTTCACTCCTTTAACTCTTTTTCTCTGTCATGCATAGTAGTATATGATTCCTGCCCAAGTGATTGCTTTATGTCACAAGATACCTGTTAGTGCTCCAGCCACTACATACAAGTTTAAGTAAAGAAGGGAAAGAAAAAGAGGGAAGGGCACAAAGAGTATCTGCTGGCTAATTAGGCATACTTCACTTTTCATGTGAAATCTGCCCAATAATTCCTTACATCTCATTGAACACTCAGTGAAAGGCTCAAAAATATAGCCTGAAAATATAGTTCTAGTATAATTTGGTATGTTGCCACCGCAATACAAAGGGGTTCTGTAAGTTAAAAAAAAAAAAAGGGAGAGACCAGGTACTGTGAAGCAGCTGTCTCTGAAAATGCTAAAGCATCTTCTAGATCTAGTGATCAAATATGGTTGCCACTATCCTTGTGTAGTCACATAAATTTAGCATAACTAAAACTAAATTAATTAAAACTTCAGTTCATTAGTAACATAAGTCATATTTTAAGAGCTAAAGATGTTAGCCACCATCTTGGACAGCACACACACACACACACACACACACACACACACACACACACATATTTTTTTCCATCATTATTACAGAAAATTCTACTGGGAACCACTGATATACACTTCCAGTAACTTTGATTCCAGAATGATTTGACAGTGACCAGGAGATGGGAGGGAGAAGAGGGATATAAAAAAAAGGGAAGAGAAGAGTTTTAGTAATAAGTAGGGAATCACGCCCAGTGCTTCAGACTTACTGTTTGAGAGGATCAGGGAGGAACTATCTTCAGCAACTGGTCGCTGGAGAGTAGCAGTACAGACTAACACTGGTTCTGATGGGCCAAGGAGACACATGGGAAGCGGCCAGATGGAAGCCTGTGCTTGTAGATGTAGGAATTTCCATTATAGGGCTGGGTGCAATGGTGCACAGCTGTAATACCAGCACTTTGGGAGGCTAACACAGGAGGGTTGCAAGTTTGAGTGCAGCCCTGGAAACTGAGTGACTTAGGCCATATCTCAAAATTTAAAATTAAACTTTTTTTAAGAAGGGCTGGGGATGTAGGTCAGGGGGAAGGCTTTGTATTCAATTACAAATACTGAAAAAAATTTCATTATACAGAGCCAGGGTAATGACCCCAAAGAGAAGCAGGGCCATAGATAGCTGCTTGAGCTGTGGTCGGTATGTTTCTGGTGTTTTTTTAGGATGAATAGCTCTGAATATGGCTAGATGATAAGGACAAGGGTCCCTAAAGTGGTAAATACTTACAATAAAAGAGAGGAATACTGAAGCCAGGCACCTTAGCCTATAACAAAATACCTGAGACTGTAATTTATAAAGAGTAGAAATGTCTTTGGCTCATAGTTTTGGAGGGCAAGATGTCCCAGAGCAAGGAATATCTGTTTGGCATCTGGTTAGAGCCTCTCGTGGTGGGCATCACATGGCAAGACAGAGCAAGGGTTTCTTAGGTGTTTCTTCTTAGAAAAGCTCTAATCCCTCCCTAGGGGCCCCACCTTCATGACCTCATCAAACCCTAATCACCTCCAAATGCTATCAACATGAATTTGGGGATTGTTTCCAACACACAAGCTTGTAGAGGACACATTCAGACCAGAGTACCAGGTTTTAGGGAGATCAGTATGAACTCCTGTGTCAGAAGGAAAGGCCATCCTGCCGACACTGGATGTGGCTGGCAGGGACATGGGGTGAGCAGGATGGGCAAGACCAGACAGCGTGGCCAGGGAAGAGATTGGAGGGAACACATTCTCAGGGGCTCTGTTTCCTTGGTAAATCTGCAGAAGAAACCACTGTGTGTGAATGAAAGGCAGAAAGAGGGGCAGGGAATAAAGAAAATGAGAAAGGTCTAGAAAGTTCTGTGGTGAATAGAAAAATGAGGATCAAAAATTCAGATAAAGATTGACAAGAAAACTATATGGAATCCCACCAAATTCTCATATCATGACACACACTGTGCCTTCCTGGCGAGTATTAATAATACAAATTATTACAAGTAACATCTACTGAGTGCTTGTGGTATCAGGCACTGAACCACACATTTGAAAACCTCCATCAGCCTTTGAGCAAGGAGTATGATTATCTGCATCTGGGTGAGCAAGGGCAGATACAAATAATGTTGAAATGAGGGAGAAGTGAAGTGGATTCAAATCCCTGTCTAATCACCCTGTAGCTGAGTACCTTGGGCAGTTTAATTTCTTGAAGCTTTAAATTTCTCTTGGTAAACAGGGCTTAGGATCTGTATTTACAAAACCATTAAGAATGTTAAATAAGATTGTGAAACCTAATGTATGCTGGGTGCTTGCTTTTTAAAAACATCATAGAAGATGAACTGTTGGTGCTAGGAGTTTAGCTTACTAGTGGAGTTTTTGCAAGACCCCAGGTTCAATCCCCAGCACTGAAGAAAGAAAAAAAAGGAACATGAACTGTTGCTGAGCCAACCATTGATTCAAAGTCAATGTAATTTGAGTTTGTATTCTTTTCCTGTTGTCAGGCAGGTATCATTAGTGTGGAGTGAAGCCTGATATTAAACTGTTTTAAAGTAGAAAGTGGTAGCGCCTGCCTGAGCAGGGCTCCTGTTGAAGGCACTCACATCCTAAGGCACTATGACAGCCATGGAAAGCTCACCCCCCACACTTGCTGTGGTCCATGTGCTGCTAGCTGGTGATTCCTGGGGACTGTAGTTTAAAGATCCTTGATTCCATCTGCCTGTCCCTTATTGTGCGATTTTGGAAAAAGTCACTTGGGCTCTGCATTCCACAGACAGAAACTAAACAACGGGTTGTGTTCCGGAGAAGGTGCTACGACTCGCTGGCTAAAGCATGTGAAATTCTGAGTAATTCTTGCAGTTGGCATTGTATGAGGTATAAAAAGTTGCTAGTAGCATAATTAACAGGTGGTAAGGGCTGTGGTAAGGTGACAGTGCAGCAGATAATGGGGACCTGGGGAGACTCCTTTGGCAGCAGACCTCGGTGCCGTTACAAAGACATTGATTAATGATACCGCTTGTCCCCTGTGAGGAACAAGGCAGGATAACACTGCTTTTTCTGCAGGTGTGCAGAGAGATGGGAACCCAGGGACAGACAGGATTAGGCCACATCCAGATGAGGACAGCAGAGCAGGCTTGTACACAGGCTCCTAAATGCCCGTGGTGTGACTCATAGGCATTTTCCCCAAAGGATCCAAATCACTTTTCCAGGCAAAGTTAGAAACCCTCAAATCTCCCTGACCCCAAAGAAACTCAACTGCCTTGTTGTTGTAGTTGAAATTACTGCTCACATTTATTGAAAAAGCAGAACATAATGCATCTGTAGAGATCCAGCTTGCACAGTTCTCCAGGCCCAGCCTATAAATCACCCCTAGACTTCCAAATTGCTTGGCTGTAAGCAAACTACTCTAATAAAAGGTGCCCAGGAAGAATGAACTAGAAGATGCATTTTCTACAGCAGCACGCCATGAAGAATAAAGCCAACAAGATGGGGGCATAAATTCAGCAACCAGGTGCCCCTGGATAGTCATTCCCCTCCTATCCAGTTCAGGGCATAGACTTCTCCCCCAGGTGGCAGCCTGCCACTGAGACTCAAGTGACATAAGGCTCATCACAACATCATAGACTGACTGCCACAGCGGCAGCACCTGTCTTCCTAATGGCAGGGGATGAGAAATCTGACAGCATCTGCCATTTCCAGTGCAGAATGTGGCATCATTAACCCTGCAGGGCCTGCAGTGGTCTTTGGGTGGCAGATCCAGATGTGGGGCCAGTGGCTTCCACAGGTGCAAAGGGTGGGAAGGGCACTGGTTTGGAGGGCCATTATCCAATGGTAACCAAGAGATGGCTGACTTCTTAGAAACACAGTTGGGACTTGATCAAATGTGCCTATGTGGTACAAAGAGTGAATACTCTCCTTTATACTCTGTTGCCTTAGAAAAGTTCTTTCTAAAGAAGGTGAAGTGGGTCAATGGCTTAAGGATCTGTATGCCAAGTACACTGCTATGCAGCCATTACTATCAGGCATAGATGAGCCAGAGAGTGGGGAGTGCATAAAGAAGCAGAGGTTGGAACATCTGGAAAAAGCCCTTTGGGAACCTGAATGGAAATGAGACAAGGTCATCTGATCCCATAGGTAGGGAGATGTCTGCAGAACAGAAGCTCACAGTGTGTTGGGGCAGCTCACCTCAAACACAGTCATTAGAAGCAATCATGAGCAAACAAGAAGTTAAAATTAAGCAGTAGCTGAGCTAAACTGATTCAGAAACACAGTTTGGTGAAATGCAGCAGCCCCATAGAAGCAACTGCCTTCTAGATTGGGTATCACTGGTTAACTCTTGGGAGCTGGTATTGAAAACCAGGTATAATCCATCTTGTTTAATTTCCTGCAGTCCCACTTAAGAATCAACTCCCTACCTGTGATGAGCTCATTCAGGCTGAACCTACCTGGGCTGGCCTGGGGTGGGGGCGGTGCTGATGAAGTCAAGATGTCCTGCCCTGTTGTGAAGGGGCTGCCTGCTTCCAAAGGTGTGGACAAGGAGGCACCAAGGTCCTACTGACTTTCGTGTGAAACAAGGGCTGAGCCCCTTGACGTGTGTGCACTGAGGTTCTTCCCCAGCCAGAGCACTTTCTAGGCTGTCCCAGAAACTGAGGGCAGACCGTGGCCAAGCACTCAGCCCTCGAGGGTCCTGCTAGCCCTGGACTTCTGGGCACCATGATTGGGGACAGGACAGGAGGCAGCATTCAGGGTCTGAGGCTAAGGCCAACAGGGGGAAAGCAAGACTTGTCATTCTATCTGGTTAGACTCTACAGAATAGAGATCTACAAGGTCTGAAACAAGTGCACCGGTGAAAGCCCGTGTCTCTCCCCTGGCCAGAGGGGACTGTTGCGGGCCCAGCCGCCTTTTTCACCTACTACCCGTGCCGGTAGGGGGCGCGCGCGGGCTCGCGCCCCGGGGCGTTGATGTGCGGGAGCGAGGCCCCCGCCGCCAGCTTTTCGCTCAGCTTCTGGTTCACCAGCTCCAGCTGGCGCCCGTTCTTCCGGGCCTGCCGCAGAGACCTCTTGACCTTCTTCACTCGCTCGCGCAGCTGCCTGTTCCGCTTCTCCAGGGTGGCCACCTTCTGCTGCAGTTTCTTGACGTGGTCCTCCTCCTCAAACAGGGCCTTCTGCACCGAGGAGCACAGGAGCTGGGGACAGAGACACGGTGGGGAGAGCCGGGTGAGTCTCAGGTCTCTGCCCAGCGACCAGCGTTCCTGACCGCGCGCACCCCGGGCCAGGATGGACGCCACGCTGCCGGAGACCTCGCTTGCCCTCCACCCGCGAGCCCGCTCCCCGCCTCAGATACACACAGAGGCCTGCGTTTGTTTTGGTCCCGGGCTTCCTTGGGGGAGCTTGTTTTTTAAAAGACATTCTAACTATTTGTCACAGCAAAAAGGAACTCCTAAGTAAAGGAAGAGCCGGAAACAAAAGCACACAAAGAATACAGGTCGTTCACAGGAGAGGGAACATAACGATCTTTTAAATATACAAGCAGATGCTCAGCCCCACTCATTATAAGAGAAACCTGAGTTAAAGACACGTGGAATTACTATTTTCACATATTAAAGATTCGGGATTTGAGGAAACAGGTGCAGGACAGAGTGTAGACCTGGATAAAGAGCAGTTTAGCTCTATCAAAATAAAAGCTGCATGTACCCTTTGATCTAGTCATTCTGGGACTTTGTCTCACAGAAATAATCTCACATGTGGGAACTGCTACGTGCACATTACAGCATTACTTATTATTTAAAAAGATTAAAGCCATCTAAAATGCCCATCAAAAGGGTGGTTCAGTGAGTTATAGTAAATCCTTATGTGATGGAAAGGCTGTGGCTTGAAGGGAACAAGGCAGCCCCCCGTGCACGGCAGTGAGGTGGTCGCTAAGTCTGTCACGTGTCAACCTTAACACCATGTGTGTCTGTGCTTAGATATGTGTACGCTGAGAAGATACAAAAAACTGGTCACAGTGGTTGCATCCAGGGAGCAGAGGGGACAGGAGTGACAAGGAGATTTGCTTTTGTGTACTCTTCGTACCTTTTGAATTCTACATTACAGGCTAGTATTTTACACAAACACACACCGTCTTCTTGCCTCCAGTCTGTCTGCTCCCACCTGCTCTACATTATCAAGAGCCATGCTCCCACAGAAAGACTTGGGCCTTGACTCCTCCGCTTGGGAATACAGTTGGCCCTCCTTACTGGCAGGTTCTGATTCTGTGGATTCTGCACCCACAGATTCCACCAACCACAGAGGGAAAGTATTTGGCAAAAGAAATTTCAGAAAATTACAAAATGCAAAACTTGAATTTTCTGCGGGAAGAGTATTGCCTTGAATCCATTTGTGTAGACAAACCCAGCCTTGGGCCATTTAACAGACCCTTTGTCTCTTGAGCACTGGTAGCTTGAAGATTGCCGACCTTCCTTCTCATTTGTATTTTTGTTTTGTGGTAGGTACTGTGAATGGAACCTTAAAGTGGATAAGCCTTTGCAATGAACTCCATCCGCAGCTCTTTATATTTATTTTGAGGCAGGGTCTCACTAAGTTGCTTAGTTGCCCAGGCTGGGCTTGAACTTGCAATCCTTCCCAGAGTGCTAGGATTACATGCATGTGCAATGCCCAGCTTTGCATACTCTGTAGTTAGACATCTGAGATTGCATCTGTACTAAACATGTGTAGACTCCTTTCTTGTCATTATTCCCTAAGCGAAACAGTAGAAATATTTACATAACATTCACACTGTATTCCGTGTTAGAGGGAATCTAGACATGATTTAAAGTAGCAGGAGGTTTCCATAGATTGCAACAATGTGCCATTTTACGAAAGAGACTTGAACATCTACAGGTTTGGGCCTGGGGGTCCTGGAAATAGTCCCTCAGATACCGAGGGAGGACCTTGATCTCCTACACTATAATACAGCAATGTGGCTAAAATTGCAGACTCCCCGGACAGACTGCCTTGGTTTCAGGTCCTGCCTCTTCAGCTTCTGAGACTGATGACCTGGGACAGGCTTCTCAACCTCAAGGCCGTGGACTCTGTGCTGCACCAAGCAGACTGGAGAATTTGTTCCCTCAGCTTCTTAGAGTACTTTAGGCTGATGGCCTGCAACCAAATCTCTCCCCAGACCCTGCCCTGACTTCAGAGAGCTGCTCAAAGTCACCTCCTTGGAGCACCTGTATCCAATGCCTGGTTGACATCTGTTATGGTTTGTGTCTG
>NW_004955462.1:913611-950690 GCF_000276665.1 Chinchilla lanigera
GAGAGAAAAGTAACCAAGACAACATCCAAACATGAATATCTCTGAGGAGGTGTCCTTGCCTCAGTGTCCGCTGGGGCTGGCTCTGCAGCCCAGCTTCCCCTCTGCCCAGTCCTGCTTCCTCTGCACCTTGCCTGTTCCAGGAGCACTTTTTGAAAGACCTGTCCACCCCTCTCATCCAGAGTCTCTCTCTCAGGGAGCCTGGTCAGTGTCACTCAGTTTCCTCATGGGTGTGCTGGGATAGTCACATTTTGGGAGGATTGTGATGGTTAATCTTGATGGTCAACTCAACCGGACTGGGAAACACCAAGAAATTAGTAAAGCACACTTTTGCCTGTATTTGGGGGAGTGTTTCAGAGACACATGGGTCATCAAATTGATGGGAGAGACCTGCCCTGAATGTTAGTGCACCATCTACAGGGTGGAGGCCATTAGAGAACAGAAGCAGAACAGAGAGAAGCTTGCTAGCACAGGCTCTGTGGCTCTCCCTTCTATTTCCCTGCCTGTATGAGCAGAACAGATGTGCTCCACTACATCCTTCTGCCAGGATATTTCTGCTTCATCACCAGCCTGAAAGCAATGGAGCCAGTGACCATGGGCTGAAACCTTGGGCCAAAATAACCTTTGCCCCTTTAATTAGTTTTTCTCTGGTATTGGGCCTCCGTCACAGAGTGACTAACACAAGGATTACCTAAAGTTTTACCTAAAACATACTCAGAACCATGCACTGGTACATAGCAAATGGCCTCTGTCAGTCATTATTATAGAATTAAGTCTCTCAGAACACTTATGTGGACCCAACCTGCACCCCCAGTTTTATTGTGCATCCTTCTGCTTCCCACACGTCATGCACTAAGTAAGCTTGGTTTGCTCTTGGTAGTTCTCTCACATTCTGCACATCTCAGGCCTCTTCCTTCTGCCTGGAATGCTGTTTTCCCCAGTGCTTTGTAGGCCGCTTTCGCATGCCTGCCAGTCTCCCACTGTGCACGACGCACCCTCCCCCAGGGTCTACAGACAACCAGGTAGATATTCGCACCAGGGAGAACAGGTCTGACTAATGCTCTAATGCCCTCAACAGATCATAAACTCCCTATGGTGACACTTCAGAGCTTTCAATGATAACACATGGCTGGCTGCGGCATGCATGCCATAGGTTCCCCACCCCTGCTTAGGTCATGTTGGTTTCTGTATTCATGTTGCTCTGGCCATCTTAGGTATTCATTAAAAAATGGGAATCAAATGAAATGTTCACTACAAATACTGGTCATTCTTTATTAAAAGTGCTCCTGGGAATGGCCCTGTTACAGGGAAACCACCCATGTAACACTGCCTTCTTCTGAACAAAATGAGACCCCTGCCAAAAAAAGAAGGGAAGGTGGGTTTAGGAAATTCTTTGAGAATTTAAATTATTTTATGTGATTAGCTGTAACCTATATAGCTTACTGAGGTTTGATATGGCCAAGGAATTAGGATAAGGACTTTACATCTCCACTCTCAGTAAGTCATGGTCTTTCTGGAAGTTATGGTAGATTCTTTTTTTTTTTTGGTTTTTCTCCGGTACCAGGAACCGAACTCACGACCTTGCGCTTGCCAGGCAGGCGCTTTGCTGCTGAGCTAAATCCCCAGCCCCTTATGGTAGATTATTTAACTAAACATAGGACAGCAGAAGGTAAGCAAAGTCTGGTAAAACAGAAAGATTTGGGGATTCAAAGCAAAAAAAAAAGTTAGTAAATAAAAACAAGACTACAGTACCGGGATTTTACATGGCTGCTTAGAAAGCATCCAATAATACACTGGAACATATCATCAGAGAGAAACTGAAGGCATGTTTTATAACATTTTTCAAAAGCTGTATTTTAAAATAAGTAAAAACAAACATAGTGGGGCAGTGGTGCTCATGCAACCACTTGTGAACAGAGCTCTTTCTAAGACACCAGCACTCTTCATAGGCATTGCTCAGGCCGTAGCCAGCTGCTCCCCACTCTGGAGGAGGAAGTTCACCTCCAGCTTGACTAACACAGCCAGCCAAGGCCTGCCTGACGATGACCTGAAGAAACCAGGTGGAACAGGGGACACCTGGAAGTGTTCCTGTGTGTTGTTGGGGGAGGGAGATCATTAAGATGGAGATGATAAATTCCAAAGCAAGGCTGCATGTAGAAGGAATAGATGAGATAAGTTGAGGTCTTTAGTCATCTGTGGTCCTCAGAGCTTCTCTTAAATGTGAGTAGTTGCAAAAAAAAAGTCCAAGAGCTCCAGTGGCCTGTCCCGTGCCACCAACGGCTGGCCGTGATCCAGGACTCCTTGCCATGCAGACTCCGTCTCAGCAGCAAGGCGGACTCTGCCTCCAAAAAGGGGAAGCCTCAGCTGTGGAAGTTGAGGCAACACCATGAAATAACGAAGCCACGGCTGCCGGGCTCTAAAGGAAGCCTCTGGAATCCCAGGTATCACTCCAAAAGAAAATGCTGTTTTTCTGATTAAGGAAGCAAAAATTTATAGAGGAGTGCTGAGCTTTCAAATGCATGTGTTTCTTTAAGAAACTCTCCTTTCTCCTGAAATGCTTTCCAAATGAAATTAATCTCCTTTTAAAACTGCTGGGGAAAAATATATATAGATATGGTATTTGCTCACTTAGCTTTGTGGTATTTTTTTCATAAACAGAGATGAAGGGAAAGGCCAGATCAGGCTGAAACAGGTACTGTCACATTTACTGTGAAGAAAAAGCAAAGAAAAAGAAAAGAAACGACCATAGAGGGCAGCCCCAAAACCACACAGGACAGGACAATTCTTGGGCCACATCCCCCCAACTTCCTATGGGCCAAGGTGGAGAATTCGCTTGCCTGCCAGATGTTTAAGCATGTCCACCTTTCTGCGGTGGCAGTTTTTCTCTGGAAGTTTCCATGTGGTTAACGGGATGCCTGCTCTAGGGCAGATGGCCACTTTGCCATAGGGGAATGTGCCCTTTTATTTTCAGCAAGACAAAATCCAGGCTGGGACATCCATTCTTCCTTGTCTTTCCTCAAACAATTTTAAAAACTTAAAACAACTTGTTTACTGTAGAGAACCTTGTCTTTTTAAAAAAGAAAAATTTTAAAAAGCATCAGTAATTCTATTACTGAGAGATAGCCACTGCTTTTTATATGTGTCTTCCTTAGATTGTTTTTGTGGGTGTAGGTAAAGAGGTAAAACATTTATACAGAATCGGAACCATGTCATTAGACTTTCTGTTCTAATTTTTTGCCCTTGAAATTTTACCTTGACTATTTTCCAATGCTAGTCTGTTACACTTCTTCCATTGAGTCATTCCAGCGCAAGCTGGGGGAGGAGCATCTGGTGGTTCCATCCTTACCATGAACCCCAAGTTCACAGATCACTAGCTATTCATGAGCTCTTTCCTCTATCCTGCGACCACAGGCTGAGGGAGAAGAACGGCAAGATTGGCACTTACCGGGCTGAGTGATCTTCCCGTGGGACATTAATCATCTGACTCCAAGGAAAAGAAAAACCTACGGCAGCTGCTCACCTGTACCTTGACTGAAAGTTTTCCTATTTGATTTCTGGCTTCCCGAGGAAGCCAAATTCTGTGAAAAAGTTTCACAGTGAAGCCTTTTTATTTTAGTTATTTGGTCATTTGCAGTACTAGAGATTGAAATTAGAGCCTTCACACTAAGCCGTATCTCCAGACCTTTTTATTTCTTTATTTTGAGACAGAGTTTTTGATCAGTTGCTAAGTAGACCAGGCTGGGCCCAAACTTGTGATCCTTCCTCAGCCTCCCAGAGTGCTGAGATACAGGCATGTGGCACCATGCCAGCTTTCTCAGTCAAGCTCTTGAGGGGTGAAGGAAATGTATCTATGTTACTATGTAGAGTCACCTCTGTCATCTCTAAATCATTTCAGCTTCTGTATGTTCATTGATTTTAGCAAGAAGTATTTATTATTCTCTTCTTGGCATTGTATGGCACAGAAAATTTCCTCAACCATCCAGTAATACGCCAGGAAGCTTTTTATCTAGTAAATAAAAGGTATTTAAACACTATTTCATGACAGTATTCACGGAGAGGACCCTGGCCTGCACAGATGGTTTCAGTTTAAATACCTATCAAGACAAGACAAAGTGTACTTTCTGAAATGTAAAAATAAGGGGAGGACAGGCCAAAAGCAACAACAAAGATGAATAGCTTGCCTTTTTTCGAGTAATACTTCATTCCTATTCTTGGGATTCAAAAATGAGAAAGAAGACAAAAGGAGAGAAAAACTATGGTTGTGATCAACAAACTATGGCCATTAGCCAAATTCAGCCTACCAGCTGGCTTTGTGAATAAAGTTTTATTAGAACATACAGCTGCACTTCTATGTTAGTGGCTTTTGTGTTACAGTAGCAGAGCTGAGTAGTTGTGACAGAGACCACATAGTCTTTGAGCCTAAGATATTTCCTACTGGGATCTTTATAGGCAAAAATTCCAACTTCGAGAGGGGCTGAAGGCAAATGGAGGTGCAGAAGCAACAGTGGACAGTTGGGTGGGTTTGGAAGGAACATGGTCTACAGTCAATGATGGCAGGACAAAGAAACAGAAAGCATCTGGTACCAGAGCCTCCCAGGACTTTCCTTCCTATACTGCAGTCTTTGGTGGTGGTGGTTGGGGGGTAAACTGGAGATTGAACCCAGGGCCGTCACACTGAGCAACATCCCCAGGCCTTTTCATTTTTCAAGAAAAGTTGCCAAGTTGCCCAGGCTGGGCTTGAACTTGCAGTCCCCTTCCTCTGCTCCTAGAGCACTGGGAGTATAAGAGTGTGGGGTCCAGCCTGGCTTCATGCTGCACTCTTTGCATACATGTGCTTTGGTCATAGCTCTGTGATCTCTGTCAAGGGGATCTGATTCCATTTTGGGCTGCTGCCAATTCAGGTGTCCAAATAGAAGTTAGCAAAGTAGCTCTTTCCAACTCACCAACTGTCTCTAAAATGCTTCCCCTAGTGACGTTAGAATGGTAAGCTTTCTAGAGCTTAGAACCATAGAAGGTCTGGAAACTGTAGACAGCAGAGGCCAAGGTTCCTTTATCACATGTCCCATGTCCCCTCATAGTTCTCCCTGGCATTTTCTTTAACAGGTTGGAACTGCAGCTGTTCCTCATTGTTTGAACCACTTTAGAGACAGATGTGTGAAGAGGTGTACAGGAAAGCCACAGTTCGGGAAAGTTTCCTGAGCAATTCTACAGGACCAGGCTGGATGACACCCAGGGCTGCGGGAGACTCCCCACCCTCGGAAGTGACAGCCGGGCAGTTCTTCTGAGGACTCTCTGGAGGAACAACCTGAGCCTCCAATGACTATTTGACTTGGGTTCTCAGCTCCACCCAAAGTCAAAAGAGCCATCTCCCCCATGCCAGGAGCCAAGCAAAGTGAGCATGTGCCCAGCAGGCTGCGACTGAGTGGCAGATGGAGAAGATAGAGTAGAAATGAGGTTGGGCAGGGGGTCAGGGAAAGGAGAAGCAAGAGCTCACTGCACTCCATGGGGGAGCACTGCTGCGGGAGCCCCTGGGGCCACTAGTTGGCTAGGCTGGGTCCAGCCCCAGATGATTCCCCAGCTTCCCTGCCTGCCACTCTGCCTAGGGAAAAGGCAACTGAGTGTTATGGGTAAGAAGTTTCCAAGTCAGGCAAAAGTGCAGCTGAGTCTTAGCACATAGGATTTTATACCTCCTCACCTTCTACTGTAGCTGCTTGTCAGAGTTTGGGGAGAATGGAGCCACTGTGTCCCCAGCATCTGTCTGATAGTGGGGCCCTGCTTAAGGCAATAAACCTGCCTTAGCTCAGTGTCCACACATACAAAATGGGCATAGTAATACTTCTTCCACAGAACTACTTTGAAGATTAAATCAGACAATATACACAAAGCTTTTGACAACATCTGGCATAAACTTTACATGAAGCTTTTATTCATCCTGCCTGACATTCACTGGTTGAATTGCTCTTCCCTGACCATATGAGGTTCTCTCAAGGGTCTGTGCCTTTGCACATACACTTCCTCTGCTTAGAAAATCTCTACTGACCCACCCTTTATCCACCTGATGACATTCTACTTCCTCTCCAACTCTTGGTTCAAGTCATGTCTGCGAATGGCTCCCCCTGGAGAGCCCTGTAATCTTTCTCTGGTTCCACTGTCTAGTTTATTACTCCTTTATGTCCTTTTGACTAGTCTGACTCTCTCCCAGACTTTAAGTTCCTTAAGCATGGAGAAATAACAATGTTATGTCTTCAGAGAAATCTACTACAAAGTGGGGACCACAGAATGTTCATCTCATGAGGTGCTTGCATGGGAACCAAAGGAGTTTTTCTGGCAGGAGGAGTCAAATAAGATTCAAGAAATAACTGCAGACTGTGTCTTCTTCTTTGGGGGAATACTCATTAACACTACTGTGCACATTGGTCCAGCACTGAACAGACCTCTAACTTTGCTTTGTCTGTCTCACTGGACTATGTCAGAGCTCCCCAGCAGGTGATGAGAATGGATCCTAGAGGGACCCCTCAACTCTGAGCAGCCTTTCATGTTTTCCACCTGGGAGCTGTGCAGATATTTTCTCTTTCTTTTTTTTCGGAGGTACTGGGAATTGAACTCAGGACCTTGCGCTTGCCGGGTAGGCGTTTGTGCCACTGAGCCATATCCCTGGCCCAGATAATTTCTCTTATTTATGATGTGAAAGAGGCTGAGAACCACTAGGTCAGGGAAAGCTGACTCTGATCTCAGTGCTTTTCTGTACCTACCCTGGGGAGGAAAGACTGAAATCATGGATTCTTGGGTAAGAAGGATACTCAGCTCTCAGAGCTGACCCCAACCTACTGTGGAGAAAAGGATTTCAGCTGAAATGTGAATAAGAAAGGATGTTTTTTTACCTTTTCTATTTTTTAAGAATCAAGTCTAGCAATTATCACAGTAGATGGGGCACTGGTCTAAGTGAAGGGTTCCATCTAGTTAGTGACTTTGGACATTCACAGTTCTCTAGCCTTTGTGGGCATCTTAGTCCTCTGTCAGTCATGGCCACCTAATTCTTTTCTCTCTCATGAAACTAGCAAGAGCGTAGATGCCCCCTACAATCTGGTTGAGGCAGGCTTTCCCTTGTGAGGGATGGCTGCCACTCATAGTCCCTGGAATCTCAGATTTTATAAAGATCTGACTGTCAACCTGATGTGTACGTTCAGCCTCTCTGGTATCTTGGGCTACAGAGCAGGAGGAGTTAGAGGATCTGATGACGTAGCCTTTTCCCCCAAACCCAGCCGGTGACCTTGCTACCCCTGGAAACGCTCTAGCCTTGAGTGTGCCACCGGTAGCTGAGTAAGCACAGAGCCACCAAATGGCCCTTTCAGCAACATACCCTGGGCCATTGCTATTGTTTTAAGAGTCATTGTCAGCTTATTCCTTGGCCCGTGGGCCCCTGAACTCAGCCCAGGAGGAGTTCCAGGCAGCCCCTGATGTCAGGGCACAGTAATGAGGCTGCTGAGATCCATCAGGCTGTGCCAGGGACCAAGTGTCCAGGGTACCAGGTCTATTGAGGATAGACAACCTGGGCAAGGGATTGATCAGCCCCTACCCCATCCCGTGGGTGTGGTCAGCCTGACCCACTTTTGATCTGATGCCTTGCACAGCTTTAGGTTTCTGGTAAGTAGGGTTCAGTCTCTAGCTGTAACCGAAAAAGGCAGCAAAGGGCCAGGCCGCTGAGCTTTTCTCCATGGTACCATCACTACTGGCAACCCTCCCCCACCAGCTCCTGTCACCTGCCCTGATATGGAATGTGATGGAAATTGTGAGCTGGGAGTGCACCGCTGTTTACTTCTCAGAGACTAGTAACATATCCACAGGCCAGGGCCTGACTCAGCTGGGAGACTATTTGGGAGAGTTTATGAAGCCCAGACAGGTATTTGGACTACTGAACTAAGTGGCCCAGGAGCTGAGATGGCTGGGGAGTCATTTCTCCTTCAGTTAGAAAGAGGCAGGGCTGTGGTTTAGCAAGACATTGCTTCAAATGTGTCTACCCTCCTCTTTCAAACTGTCATAGTGATAGCATTGGAGAGATGTATTTGGTAAGCCCTCACTCACTAAATGTTGACTGCAGTTACTATTCCATATTCTCAGACTCAACTAATAATTTTGTGTCCCCAAATCAGTTTTCAGTTAATGTTTGTTTGGTAGAAATATAACTGGAAACCTGTAACAGACGACAGACCCTGAAGCACAGTGGTATGTGTTTCTACCAATTCGAGGGCTATGCTTCCTGGCTTGGTGTCCAGCACATGTCCTTGCAAACGTGAAGCTTTTAATTAATATGGTCAGGGGAAAATTTCCGTGCAGAAAGCGTTAAATTCCAGGACCCTACCCAGTGCGTGGGTTTGGCCAGACCTTGTGACAAATACAATCTGTGGGAAGAACAGTTAAAAATACCTTGATTACTACAAAAAAAAAAAAAAAAAAAAAACCTTGCTTATTATTCCCTTATACTAAAAAGCCCTCAGTTACTCCTAGCTACTCCTTCAACGGTTTGCTGCCGCACCCTCTGGAATGCTGTTCCATGACTCTGAGGAGGCTCGCTTTCCCCCTGCCTCCTGTGTTGCCTGGTCTCATCACTTCCTTCACCGTTCTGTCAGTGGCTTCCCTTGTGTCATGGCTGTCACCCGCTTTGTGCCTGACAGCAGTATCAGGTTTAGTTATTAACAGCTGTCTCTCTGTTGCCCAGTAAAATGGGGCCTGTGTATCTCATTTTCACCACTGTAACCCTAGTGCCTAATACTATGCCAGGCTTAGAGTAAGTCCTCAAAATAATGACATCTCAATACAGTAATAAATTACAAAGCTATTGTATAGTGATTGTTTTTAAAACTTGGGAACTACAGAAAAATAGTCCCCTATAATCTCACCATTCAGAGACCATTCTAATTTCATTTTTTTGTTGTTTTTTTTTTTCTGGTACTGGAAATCAAACTCATGACCTTGAGCTTGCCAGGCAAGTGCTGTGCCACTGAGCTAAATCCCCAGCCCCCTAATTTCATTTTAACTGATATGATTTTAAGATGGTTATAAACACATTGTATTTACTTTTAATATTAAAAAATTGAATATGTAATGCCAAATACAGTCGTATTATTTATTGTGTACTGTTTTGAAATATGTATACATGAAGTTCTAAATTAAATGACATGCATTACCTTGCATACTTTTTGTAATGAGAAGATTAAAATCTGTTAGTGATAAAAATCTGTTAGGGATTTTCAAATATATAGTATATTTTGTTAAAGGTGCTCACTATAATGTACAATAGGTCTCTTGAACTTATTTTTCTTATATGAAATTCTGTATCCTTGGGCCAAGATCTCACCTCCCTTTCAAATATTATTCTGTTTCTGACATCAACTTTCTTAGATGCCACATACACATGAGCTCATGTGGTAGTCATCTTTCTATGCCTGGCTTACTTAACATAATATCCTCCAAATTCATCCATATTGCTTCATATGACAAGATTTCCTTCTTCAAAAAGGCTGAATATATCCATATATCTCCTTCCATCCATTCCATATTCTTTATCTACCAGCCATGGATGTCTACAGGTTGATTCTGCATCTTGGCTATTTTAAATAATGTAGTAATGAGCAGTGAGTGTAGATATCTGACATATTGATTCAATTTTCTTTCACACTCATATCCATTTTATTTTAGATAGTAGTGGGATTGCTAGAGCCTATGGAATGGATTCATTTTTAGGTTTTTGTGGAACCTCCATACGGTTTTCCACAATGCTGGTACTGATTTACAGTTATTTCTTACCAAGTGTATGAGAGCTTCCCGTTTGCCATATTCTCACCAACATTTACCTTTCATCTTTTTTAAAACAGCCATTCTAGTAGGTGTGATGATAAATCAGTTGTTTTAACTGGCATTTCTCTGATGATTAGTGATGTTAAATATACCTCTTGGCCATATGTGTGTCTTCTTGTCCTTTGCCCATATTTCTGAGTTGTTTTCTTGGTGTTGAGTTCCTTATATATTTTAGATATTAGCCCCTTAGCAGATGTTTGATTATAGGTACTCTATATTCTCCCATTCTGTTGTTTATCTCTTCTGTCTGGTGATTGTTTCCTGGGTATGCAGAAGCTTTATGTTTGATGTAGTCCTATTTTGTCTACTTTTATTTGGTCTCATGAACTTTGGGGTTATATCCAAAAAGTCTTTGCCCAGTCCAATGTCACAGACATTTCCTTCTATGTGTTATTATACTTTTCCAGAGTAGGGTGTTTCATTTAAATCTGTAACCCATGTTGAGTTGATTTTTTTTTTAACGGTGGGAGTTAGGGGTCTAATTTCATTTTTCTGTGCATGGATATCCAGTTTTCCCAGTGCATTTATTGAAGAGACTATCTTTTCTCCATTGCATGATTCTTGGAATCAGTGTCAAAACTGAATTGATGAAAATAAGTTGTCATGTGGATTTATTTTTGGGCTCTCTACATAGTTCAGTGTCTCTGTTTTTATACCAGTGCCATGCTGTTTTGATATGTAATAGCTTTGTAGTATATTTTGAAGTCTGATAATGTGACATCTTGAGCTGTGTTCTTTTTGCTTTGAATTGCTTTGGCTACTTGTGGTTCCATACAAATTTTAGAATTATCATTTTCTATTCCTATGAAAAAAATCACTGGAGTTTTGATAGGAATTTCAGTGAAGCTGTAGAATACTTTGATAGTATGAACACTTAAACAAATATTCTCCCATTGATGTGGGATATCTTTTGACTTAATTGTGTTAGCTGCAATTTCTTTCATCAGTGTTTAATATACTATTCATTGTAGATAACATTTTACTCCTTAATTCAGTTTGTTCCTATCAATTTCATTTTTATAGCTATTATAAATGCGATCATTTTCTTGAATTTTTGAGATACTTTGGTGTTATTGTATATAGAAACCTACTGACTTTTTTTTCCCTCCAACTCCACTGAATTCATTTACTAATTCAAATAGTTTTTTTATGTGGCACCTTTACGGTTTTCTTTATCTAAGGTCATATCATTGCAAACAGACAATTAAATTTCTTCCTCTCCAATTTGCAGGGATTTTATTTCTTTCTGTTGCCTGTTTGAGCTAGGTCTTAGTGTAATGCTGAACAGAAGTGGTAAGGGTGGGCACCTTTGTATTCTTGATCTTAGAAGAAAAATTTTCACCTTTGCATCCTTGGGTTTGATGTTAACTGTGGGTTTGTCATATATGCCCTTGGTTGTGCTGAGGATAATTCCTTCTATACCTAATTTCTTAAGGTTTTATAATGAAAGGATGTTGATTTTGTCAAGTACCTTTCCTGCACCTATTGAGATAATCATAAGGTGTTTTCATTTTGTCCTTCATTCTGTTAATGTGGTGTATCTCATTTACTTATTTGAGTCTTGCATCCCTAGGATAAATCGCAGTTGGCCATAGAGAGAGATCTTTCAATGTGCTGTTGAATTTGGTTTGCTAGTATTTTTTAGGGTGCTTTAAATTATTTAACTGAAATACCATACACTGACTTCCATTTATTTTGATACAACTTCTCCCTATAGTGATTTAGAGGATCTTCAAGCCAATATAAATATTTCATAAATATTTAGCCAATTGACTATACAACTGCACAATACCTCATCTTTCAGCAAGAGAAACACTGAAGAGCAAAGCTCTGACACAACCAACTGGGTACAATGAGAATCTGCTCCAAATGTTTGTTTCTCTGAGGTGAAGGCACCACACATTTGTTCAATTACAAAAACCTTCATTACAATTCAGTACAATTTTTTATTTTTAAGCTGGGCCTAGAATACTTAGCTGCTACTTAGGAGCTGAATGGCAGAGCTCCATCCCCAGCTTATGCCATGAATTTATAGGAAATAGGTCCCAATAGTTTAAGTTCCTTTTGATTGCTTCTCACAAAGTGTCCTTATCTGGGTGGGGCAGACTGGTGCTCAGGTGAACCTAGGTACATTTTTCTTTGGCTTCCTTCTTTTTCTCTGGTCATTTTTCTTGACATGCTTCTGGAAGCTATCATGACTCTGAGTGCTTAATATGCTCAATATGCACATTAATTCTTTTGGCAAGTATCTTGCCCTTAACTTGCTTGTTTACAACAGCGCCAAGAGCATGATGGGTAACACTATAGACTCTTCCAGTTTTGCCATGATAACATTTGTGTAGGATTCCTTTTTAAAGAGTACTCATTCCCTTGATGCCTACAGTATCACCCTTTTTGTAGATCTGCATATATGTGGTCAAAGAACACCTCTATGCTTTCTAAATGGCCTAGAGAATGTGTACTAGGTTCCTCTCCCCTTTTCCTTTGTGTTCATCACTTTGGCAGAGTACTGGAAGATGGAGGTTCTGGCCAAAAGGTAGTTTGCTAGTATTCTTGTTGAGGATTTTTGCATCTATTTTCATTAGAAATTTTGGCCTGCATTTATTTTTCTGTAGTGACCTGATCTGGCTCTTGTATCAGGGTAATGCTGGCTGCATGAAAAAAGTTTACCCTTTTATTCAACATTTTGGAAGAGTCTAACAGGGACAGATGTTAGTTATTTTTAAAATATTTTGTAAAATTCAATAATGAAGCCTTCTGGTCCTGGGCATTTCTTTGATGGGAGGTTTTGTTTTGTTTTTAAAGTATGAATTCAGTCTCCTTCTTTATTCTGTTCAGATTTTCTTTTTTTTTTTAAATTTTTTCTTTTTTATTTTATTTTATTTTTTGGTACCGGGAATTGAACTCATGACCTTGCGCTTGCCAGGCAGGTGCTGTGCTGCTGAGCTAAACCCCCAGCCCCAGATTTTCTATTGCTTTATATTTAGTGTTGGCAAGTTATATGTATCTAGGAATTTGTCCCTTCCTTCTAGGTCAGTGATGATGAATTTTTCAGTGATGCAAACAGCCTGCTGAGGCACACGTGCCAAAGGTTTGCAATCATTGTCCTAGGTTATCCAGTTTGTTTATAATCCAATTTGTAATATAATTATTTATATTTTCCTCTTGTGATTCCTTTGTATTTCTGTAGTATCAGTTGTAATTTATCCTTTATGATTTTATTTGAGTCTTTTTCCTCTTTCTTAGTCTAGACAAAGGTTTGTCAATTTTATCTTCTCAAAACACCATCTCATTAATCTTTTATACGTTTTTTTTTTAATTTTAAAGAGAGAAGAAGAAAAAATAAAACATTACAGAATTTCAAAAGAAGATGGTAGGAAATTAACAATGGTTATTATATTGCATATTGTCATCTTCAAAGTAGTTGCTTAGATTACCAGATATAGACATGCAAAATTGATTAAACAATGTAAACATTGTTCTGTTCAATGAACTAACAGAAATTAGTAGTGTAATTACATTAGCTATCGTGTGTGTGTGTGTGTGTGTGTGTATGTATATATCTTTCCACCCCTGCTTCCTTCTTTTCTCCTTTCCCTCATCCCAGTTCTTTCCTTTTGAGCAGTTTCTTTCCCCTTCACAATATCTATTATACCTTTTGGATCTTATCTACTCTTTCAGTCTCTTACACTAAGGAGACAATATGATATTTACATATGTGAGTCTGTTTTATATTGTTTTTGTAATCCCTCTTTAATGTATTTCTGCCCTGATCTTTAGTAGTTTCCTTCTTTTATTATCTTTGAACTTAGTTTTTTTCTTTTCCTAGTTCATTAAAGTAGAATTGGTTGTTTATTTGGGATCTTTCTTCTTTTTTGATGTAGGCATTTATTACTATAAAACTGTTTTGGTACATCTCATAAATTTTGATATATTGTTTCCATATTTATTTTGTCTCAAGATATTTTTTTCATTTCCTTTTTAACTTTTTGGCCTTTTGCATATTTAGGAGCAGGTTGTTTAATTTCTACATATTTTTGGTTTTTCTGAAATTACTTCTGTTGATGATATGTAGTTTCATAGCACTGTGGTTGGACAAGATATTTGAATTTCTTCTAAATTTGTTAAGATTTGTGACCTAACAGACCTATCCTATATAATGTGCCATAAGCATTTCAGAAGCATATGTAATTCTGGCATGTCCTATGTATTTCTGTTTGATACATTTGGACTAAAATGTAGCTTAAGTTTGATGTTCCTTATTGACTTTTCTCTCTGGACGATATGTCCATTGCTGAAAGCAGGGTACTGACATCCTCTTTTCTTGTTGCTGGCAGTTTCTCTTCAACTTAATAATATTTGCTTTATATCTCTAGGTGTTCTGGTGTTCTGTGCATATATATTCACAATAGCATATTCTGTCAATGAATCAGCCCCTTTTGTCATTATCTAATGACTTTATCTTTTCTAGTTTTTTGATTTAAAGTCAATTTTTGAAGTGTAGCTACCCCTGCTGTTTTGGGGGTTCCGTTTGCATAGAATGTCTTTTTCTGTTCCTTCACTTTTAATCCATATGTGCTCTTAAGCATGAAGTGAGTCTGTTGTGGCAACTTACAGTTGGGTTTTTTTCTCTTTTAATCAGTTCAGCCGTGCTCACTTTGGCAGCACATATACTGACCAGTTCAGCCTCCACTTTATGTCTTTTGATCAGATAATTTAAAAGTTACATTCAAAGTAATTACTGATAAAAAAAAATACTACAGTTTTTTTTATTTTCTGGTTTATTGTTTATCTGTTCTCTTGTTTCTTTAGTGTTTTTGTTTCCTTTTTATCATTTGTGTATCTACTACACATTTTTGCTTTGTATTTACCACTAGGCTTACATAAAACATTTTATAGTTAGAATGGGTAATTTTAAACTAGTAACTGATTACATAAAAATACTACAGTTTTACTCCGCCTTACCCCATGTTTTATATTTTTGATATCACAATTTATCTCTTTCTATATTGTGAGTCTCTTACTATAGCTGCTATTTATATGTTTTGTTTGTTTGTTTGTTTGTTTGTTTTCCCCCGGTACCGAGAATCGAACTCACGACCTCACGCTTGCCAGGCAGGCGCTGTGCCGCTGAGCTAAATCCCCAGGCCCTATTTATATGTTTTTATCTCTTAACTTTCAAACTAAAGATATAGGGGATTTACATTACATACTAGGTTATTCTGTATTTGACTATGTACTTACTAATGTGTTCTTATATTTTTGTGTTACTAGTGTCCTATTCTTTCAGCTTGAAGAAATCCCTTTACAATTTTTGGTAAGACATTTTTGGTGATGATGAGTTCCCTCAGCTTTTGTTTGTCTAGAAAAATCTTTATCTTTCCTGTATTCATTTCTAAAGAATGATTTTTCTGGGAATAAATTTTATGGTTGATACTTTTTTCCTTCAGCTCTTTGTGTCATTCCACACTCTCCTGGCCTATATGATTTCCCCTAGGAAATCTGCTGCTAATTTTATTGGAAGCCCTTGTAGGTGATTTACTTCTCTTCTTTTGCAGCTTTAAGAATCCTATCTCTGTCTCTCATTATCAATAGTTTGATAATAATGTGTCTTGGTATAATCTTGTTTAAATTATATTTGATTGGAGACCTTTGACCTTTCTGTACTTGGGTATTAGTATCTTTGCCCAGATTTGGAAAGTTTTCAGCTAGTATTTCTTTAAACATGTTTTGTGTTCTTTTGTCTCTCCTCTTCTTTTTGAACTACTATAGTTGGGATTTTGTTCTCTTTATGCTGTCCCATAAATTCCAAGTTTTCTTCATTCCTTTTTATTTTTTTCTATTCTGACTACATTTTCAAATAAGCTGTATTTAAATTTACAGATTCTTTATTCTGCTTAACAATTTCAGCTGTAGATCCTCTAGATAATTTTCCATTTCATTCATTAGATTTTTAAGCTCTAATGATCCACTAATTTCTATCACTCCTGGATCCACAGGAGCCTGGTCCCATTGGGATTGGTCTGGTGCTGTGGCAGATGTGGAACTTAGATCCATGAAATTGGCCTGGTGCCTGTGTCTGTGAGGGCTAGTTCAGTACTGGGTGTACTGGAATAAGACTGAACCCTGGCACTAGAGGAATGTGGGAATATAAGGACCAGCTTGGCGCTAGACCTCTAACTTCTGTCTGCAGGTACCAGCCTAGTACCTGAGGCTAGGGATGCCAACCTGTTGCTAAGGCATGCCTGAAGCCTGGGGCTATGTGGGTTGACCTTGTTCAGGTCTGCTGGAACCTGGTACAAGATTGGAGTCTGGGCCACAAGGACTGGCCTGACAGTGGACAACCCTGGAAGCTGAGTCTGCAGGTACTGGCTGTTAATTAGGTTTGTGTGCACCTGCTTGCTGACAAACCTAGTGATGGGCTGTGCCTAAAGGCTTGGTCTGAGGGTATTGGCTTGGAGTTTGGGGCTAAGAAGACCTATATGGCACCAGGTTTCAGCAGGGTGAGTCCAGTGGTGGAGCCTGAGGCAAAGTTTGGTATTCATTTCCCATGGAAATGAATCTCTCTGCACTATGCTGGATGAGGGGTTGTGTGCATAAGAGAAAGCCATCCTTCCTACCCTTTTTTATTTCTATGCTACATCTAGATACTGTGGTCACTCATCTGGTTTCTTTAGGTCTTGTGAAATTATTTTTGTACAGGGAAGATGAATGCAGGAGGGTCCTATTCTGACATTTACTGATGCCTGTTTCTTAAAACACAGTGGTTTTGTTTTGTTGGTGACTGCCCTTCAAAGTTTCCACTGCAAAAAAGTCATTAGAATCCAGGAGTTTCATTAGTCTAATGGTTGCAACTATTTCATTTAAGATTATTCCTTAATTTATTTAATGATACTCTTTGTGCTGAACTCTCAAATAGTTTCTAAATTTTGTACTATTTTAAGTAATGTTAAAGGATTTTTTTTTTTTGGGGGGGTTTCTCTCTGGTACTGGGAATCAAACTCACGACCTTGCGCTTGCCAGGCAGGTGCTGTGCCACTGAGCTAAATCCCCAGCCCCCATGTTAAAGGATTTAATGTATCACATTTTTTCAGATTTCTTTAAGGTTGACACATGAAAGTGAAATTACTATATTAGAAGTAAAATTTCTTAGAATTTTGCTTTATGTCACCAAATTGTTTTAAGGTTTGGCTTTTTATAATTATTTGTTTAATTACCTATAATCCATTTGGGTATATAGTATGAAGTGAGCATACAAACAAAACTCTCCCAAACAGCAAATCCATTCTTCACCCACATTTTATTAAATATAGTGGTACTTTGGTCCACAAACTTAATTTGTGCCATGATTCTGGAAAAGGTGGCCTTGTTCATGTTCATTCACGAAAGATAGCTGTGGTTGTGTCTGTCACTTGATGTAATTTGCAAACAAAAACAAAATTTTGCCAAATGCTTCTGCTGGAGAACCGAATTATTCACAAACAAAAGCATTTGTGAACCAAGGCACCACTGTGCTCCTCCCCTGCCCACCCACTTGCGTTGCCTGCCCCTTCTGTGATTCAGACACAGGTCTGATTGGACATGCTCTGTCCTGTTTAGCTTTAGGTTAGTTTGCCAGTATCCTATGGCTTTTATTAGTTATGTAACAAATGATGAGTTTTTTTCCCAAAAAAATCTTGGCCAAAACTTTTAAAAAACAAAAAGATTCTATGAAGATCTTAAAATACAGCATTAAATATATATAGTACCATACATATATTGAATGGATCAAAAACCACAGACTAATACTTGATTGTTACAAAGTTATACTTTAAAAATTAGTTCAAAGTATTATTTCCCTATCTCTGATCAGTCTCCCTGTTCATTTTTTCTTAAAAACATACTTGATTCTATCTTTCCTTTATTCGTGGTCAGGGAAGAAAGCCATAAATTTTATGTTTTATTATGGGTTTAACCTATAAAAGTTGTGTTCTTCTCTCTTCTCATTATCTTTGTAGGAAAAAATGCACAGATGTTCATAAGGGGGATAAACAAGTATGTTCACTGCAGACCAAAAAACGTAGGAACGAATTTATTGCCCATCAGTAAGTGAACTTTTTTGGTTAGGCATGGTGGCACATGCCCATAATCTTCACACTTGTGAGGCTAAGGATAGAGGATGTCCACAAATTCCAGGACAATTTGGGTTGCATAGTGAGCTGAAGACTGGCCCGGAACACATAGCAAGACCCTGTCTCAAAAAAAAAGCAAACTGATAAATGAGCTACAGCTCATTGACTCTCTGTGTAATATTGTGTGCAATTAATATGCACACAATATGATATGAAAGGGGAAAGATATATGAAAAAATATGAAAGGGGAAAGATCTCCAACACATATTACCAAATGAAAACAAAATAAAGCCTATTGAGTTTTAGATCCGTATAGTATAATACCATTCACTCACTTAACTATTTTTGACAGGTCTGCCTATCAGTGTGTTTGGGACTAATCAGTGGCTGGAATAGTCTTCACAGTTAGCATGGTCACCTCTCTGATGGGGTCCAGGACTTTGTGTAGTGCTTACATTTATACACAGATGGTATATTTATATATGCTTGCTTTGTGTGATGAGACATGAGGCATCTTTTCAGAGTTGTGGTCTTTAAGGGCCTTATCAGCACCTGCTTGTATTTCTATAGCATCCACTTGATACCTTGGTGCTTCTTACTCCCTTCTCTACCTGCTCAGCACGAACCTGCTGCTCCACAGAACTGCCATTCAGCTCCTGGGGACATGTGCTATGATTAAGCCCTCATCCTGCAAGAATCACAGAGATTTTACAGTTGTCATTTTAGGTAAGAAAAAGCTTTTCTCAGAAAAAACTGGAGACTCAATCAGGGATGGGCAGCGGGGCTTAGAGCCTGGTGACAAATGGAATCTAGGCTTCCCAGCCACAAGTCACAAATTCCATCCAGTGGTTCCAGAAGGTTTTACAGGATTGTGTCCTGTCAAGTGAAAAAGGAGCAGTTGCTAAGCAGGCTGAGGCTTTGGGACATGAAGTGCAGACAGTCTGGAGCTGGCTTGAGCTCTAGGAAGGTGTGGTTATCTGCTTAGGGCGGAAAGCTCCCTAGACTTGGGACCCTTTCTTGGCATGCTGGTGTCAAAAATACTATTTATTGAACATTTAGTGTACTAGGCACAGTGCTAGGAGTTTGGGAAATATTCTATTAAATTTTGGCACTGAACCCATATGGCAGTTTCGCTTCCCCCCTACTTTATAGATTATAAAAAGGAAGCACTGAGAGCTGAAGTCACTTGCCTGAAGCCTTGTGATAAGAGAAGGGCTTTGAATTGGAAATCAGACTATTTGTCTTAACAGATTATGTTCCCATGCTTGACAGGCTGGCTACCGATGGGAGCACTTGAGATCGTAGAATGAGGCAATGTGGTGTGCAAACCAGAGGCGCAGGAGGCAGGCGGCTCCAGGGGCCTCACCTCTTGGCCGACCCTGGCAGCACATATAAGGGCATCCTCCTTGGGACCAACCCCTCCCAACCCTTCTCAAGAAAAACATGGGCAAAGTACATATGGGACGTGGTGGTTTCAGTCATCAGAAAAATAAAGCTTAAAACCACCATTCCAGATGACTGGTTTCTCATCTCCTTCTATAATCCTACTTGTGAACAGTCTGGGGATTCAATTTAAAATGAATTAAGGCGGTAACTTAAGTGAGGAAGGATGTCAGTCTGAGCTTTTAAAAACTCAGAATTAATGAACATCAAATTCCCTGGCAATCTGAGAGGAGGCGACCTTCGGACTCATGAACTTTACATTTCCTCTGGGCCTGAGCTGCCTGTGTGCTGTGCTCCTGTCCCAAGGCAGCCGGTGCCTCTGCTGTGAGGTCTGCCCAAGGCCCGGAGCCCTGGAGCTGAGCTGGAACCAGGAAGCCCTTCGCCCTACCAGCCTTCACTGACCGGTGGAAAAACCACACCTTATCTTTTTTTTTTTTTAATGATTTTTTTGTACTGTGGTAAAATAAATAGAACATAAAACAGCATTTTAACCATTTTAAGTGCATAGTTCAGCAGTGTTAAGTACATTTGCACTATTGTGCAACCAATCTTCAGAACTCTTGGAAACTGTATTATTTTTTATTGTGCTAAAATATACAGAGCATAAATTGACCATCTTAACCACGGTTAAATGTACATTTTATGGCATTATGCACATTCATGCTGTTATGTCATCATCACCGTCGCCCTCCCATGCCTCATCCCTGACTCCCTGGGCACTTTTACCCCCCACAAGTCCCTTCTAGCATCCACACAGCCTCTGCTTTCCTAAAAATCAACTTGTTCTTCAGGTGGTTCTTTGCTTGCTTACAGAGGCCCTGGGTTTGTAACAGCACACAACATACTCTCAGGACACAGATTCCCGAGTCTCCCCCTGGGGCAAGCTCTCCAACCTCCTTCCCGGCCCCGGGGGATCTGCCTGGCCTGGGGGCTCAGGAACTGCTCCTGTGCTGGGCCCCAAGGCTCCTCCTAGTGCCGCCTCTTTGCTTCTTTGTGTCAAGAGATGCTTTGGAACCACAGGCACTGGGCTGGAGCTCACGGAGTGCCTTTCTCAGCAGTTGTATGTCCTCAGAGCCTATTCTGACCACAAAATGGAGCCACCGATGTCTCTCCGTGCAGCTGTGAGGATTAAAAAGAAGGCTGGCAAGGGCCTGGTCACTGAAGGCCGTGTGAGACGCTGTCACACTCTGTTCCAGAAGCTTTCCTGCCCTGTGGCCCTCCCCTCTTCCTTTGCTCCATAATGTCCTCTCCCCATTACCTTCTCTGTGCCTTCAGTGGGAACTGGGAACGTTTGTTATCCCAAGATGTGGTCCAGAGGAGGAGTCAGACGAGCTGTTGTCTGAATCCTAATGAGCTGCAGCTTCTAACCTCTTCCCTTTGGCACAGTCAGACAGAAAATGCTGACTTCATTGTTGTGTCTCAAAGTTTGGAATGTGCAAAAAAAGAGCTTCCCCAAATGCCAGTTTACAGCTGAGAAATGGAGCCCTGGGCCTTCTGGACTAAGGAAAGCATCCCCGCTTTCCAATACTTGCCAAATGTTCAATGTACAAATTTATGGCAGCCTTTCCTTCCCCCCTCTCTTCGTGAGATAAGAGAGACAACCCTTTGATGGATTTGAAGCATAGATCACTTATTTTTAAAAGTCATTTGGGGGAAGCAGACCATCTGGATAGTTTGAAGGCTTTAGAACACAGGCAAGAAGCTGGGTAGACAAAACCAGATTGGATTCACCTTCCACAGACTCCCCATGGGCCATTGTCTGTAAGTTTAATCTTCTGGAAGGGGAAATAATCCCTGGGTGATGTTCACTGCTTCAGGAACACATGCCGGTACACTTGCATTATGTCATGTCTCTGCTCAGAAACCTTCAAAGGCGACTAGAAACCACCAGGAGATAGATGGTCCTAACCTGGCTCTGCCTCTTTAGAATTGCTGCTTCTTTGTAAATACCAAGACTATAGCCACACTGAACTTTTGCTGTTCTCGGAATATGCTCCAAACATTGCTTCTGAGTCCATTCTGATGCTCCCTCCCGGCATAGCTGTCCTGCCACCCCTCCCCACCCACTGAGATGGTCTCCTCCCAGGGCTAGTCCTCCATGTCACTTTCATGACGCCATTTCAGGACCTCTTGGCCATAAAATATACTACTTTTTGCCTCCCGTGTCTCTTGGAACCTCACTTTTGCATTTATCCTGCATAATTTAAAACCAATTATGACATGTTTGTTAAGAGGTCCATAGATGGGGCTACCTTTGGGATGTGTGTCATGACCACTGATATACTTGTTTTCACTTCATTTTGCCATGTTTAGCTCTGTGAAGGCAGCATCTCTGTTTGATGCCCATAGTTATCACTTACCACCCTGGCTCCATGTCAGGAAATTGCTAGGTACCCAGTGAACGTTCATCTGTGCTTTACAAGTCAGTAGCACTACCCCAAGCACAGTCTTCGGACACATCCTCCTCTGCCATGTATATCTTCGGAAATGTTGATAAGGACACCTGAACACAGCAATTCATACCCCTTACCTCTCATGCAATGAATATGTTTTGCAGTAAAACCTGGAGACTCTATAGCTACCCCCATGTGCTTAGATTCTTCTCCGCTCTTCCCCAAAAAGACCACCTATTTTGAAGAGTCTCACATATTCGTGTACAGAACACGACTGAGAAAGAGTTCCAAAGTTACAGTGTGGATAAGCGCAACATTAGGTTTGGTGACATTCACTTATGAGCCCAGTTTTGTGCTTTGAAGGAGGCTGGTTTCGGATGCTTTAGAATAAAGTGGCCTCCATTTCTGCTTTAAGCACCTGGCATCATTAGCATAACCTGTGCAATCTTCTCAACGAAGCCAAGCTTTTAGGACCTTTCAATTCTCTCAGAACGTTGTAAAGGAGACAGAGCAAGGCATTTCATATTTCCAATTCTGTCTTTAAGCCACCTTGCCGTACTGTGTGGTTTAAGACGAAATATTGTGCTAGTAGATAGCAACCACTTTTAAGCAGAAATGAACTTGTTATCTTCTGTTGTTTTGGGAAATTCTACACTTGCGGGTTGAAGGAGAAATCCTAGAATGCCTTCTGAAGTGAAAACTCCTTGCCAAAACAGAATTTTTAACTGTGTTGCTATGGCAGCCGAGCTGTCACGTTTCACTTCGGCTAAGAATACCTAAACCCTGATGATTCGGAGAATAGAGTAAGTAGAACAGCCAGGTGTACACTTCACAAGGGGTCTGGAGTTAACATCCATTTTCCTGCTCCTAATCCATTCCTTCTCTATGGATCCATACAAATCCCTCACTTCTTAGTATGAATGGCATAGTGGGGACACTCGCTTTTCACCTGGAGTATCCGTACTGTCGCTGACTTTCCTGTCATGTTCTGTGGGTGAAGCTGTACGAGACTTTCCAAAATATGTGCTCAGCTAGGACCTTGAGAGCTTGAAGGACAATGGGGAAGAAACAAGGAAACTGAGAGTAGCTAGAGCTTCTCAGCCAAGACTTAGATTTCTAGCTGGGCTTGGCGGTGTATGCCAGTAGTCCCAGCACTCTGGGAGGCTAATGCAAGAGGATTACAAATTTGAGCCCAGCCTGGGCAAGTTAGTGATTTAGCCTCAAAATAAAACATTTCAAAAGGTTGGGAATGTAGCTTAGTGCAAAGGCCCTGGGTTCAATTCCAGTGCAGCCAATAAACAGACAGACTTGTGGTTCTGTGAAGTGAGAACTGCTTGTGGCAGTGGTGAGGACGTATAGTTGATGGATTTAGCCTGGAGTTCCAGAAACTTTTTTTTGGTAATTAGATCATTTTCTGCCCCAGAAACTTCTGTGTGCTGTAGGAGAGACGCCACCAATATTGTTCAGGACAAAGGCGGCTTACAGGCTGAGACGTTCTAAGTGGAGCACACAGTCTCAGGGGAACCCAATTGGGAGCAAAAAGCACAGGGATTCCAGACAGAGGGCCACAAAGCAGAGGTGCTGGAAAACCCAGCCAATGGGACAGACAAGTTAAAGTCTCCAAGGTGGCTTGCACTCCATGACTCTTTGGCTTGTGTGTGACAGGTTACCAATCCTGGTCAAAAAATAATCAAGATCTCCTTTTCCCTCTTTAAAATCCTTTGTGGCCCATTACTAATCAAAAAAAGTGTCAAAATCCAGACCCATTGAACTGCAGTTTTTGAGGCACTGTGGGCAACCTCTCACCTTGTGCAGGCAAAGCCTCTGCAGGTCATCAGGCAGGTGCAGGGCGCCCTTTCCCACACAACCCCCAGGGCAAGTCATGTGACCATACTGGTGTCCAGTTTCTCCTTAAGCACAGCTCTGTACTGGGACAGGAAAGCATACCTATATATCTTCCAAGGCCACAGAACACACATTGTTTTAACTCTTGCCTCTGCGGTCACACAGAATAAATCCATTTCCTGTTTTCCAAGGTGGTATGCCAAAGGTTTGTACATAGCCGTCACCTCTTAAGTCATCTCTATCCCAAGCTAAACATTCCTAACTCCCTGGACTATTTTTCACATTATGTTTCCCAAGACCTTTATTGTCTGAATCCACATCTTAAGAAATTAATTCTCCAATCCACACACTACTGTGGCTCCCAGAGCTGAGTACAGTGCTTAAGGGGCTGGTTTAACTAGGCTGCTACAGCACAGAAGTTTTGCATGAGGCAAAAAGAGCAGGCAGAGGAAGAGCTTATAACTCCCGCATGACCAGCTCGCTAGGGGAGACAGGCCTAGGGTTGCAGTGGCAGAATCTGCAGGTGCAGCGGGACATTTAAGGTGCTGTGCCCAAGAGGAGAGGTTTGACAGGAACAGAGGACAGCTGACCACCTTATGACTCACCCAGAGGGCAGGACAGTGCTCCCACTCTGGATGGGGAGGATACTGGGTGGGGTGGAAACAGCTAGACAGGAGCAAAATCCAAAGCAAGGATATTGATGCATGGAATGGCCTGGGGGAACAGGTGGGATGGGAAGGCAGCTGTGATTTAGTGACCAGATTGGTGCCTCAGGTTGCATGTAACTGGTTGTGGTCATCAAATCCTGGGCCTAGGAAGTGACATAACTGGCTGGGGTACTAACATCTTGTAGTTAAAGACATTTGTATACTTCTCAGGTAGGTCAAGAACTGTGCTGAACTGAGTTTTGAGGTAGGCAGTGGTGGCCTTAGCTGTGAGGCCCAGACAAAAATGGGCAGGGCCGGTATGATACTACTCTAGGGTGCCTTGTGTTGGATTTGTGCCCCAGGGAAGCAGAGTTTTCAACTGTGTGGTGTAATGATGCTTCCTGGCTGTCTGCATCTACCCCTACTGAGAGATCCTCTTTCCTTGCCAGGTAGTCTGTGTGTTAAGCCTGTAAGGACAAAGGTCAAATAACAGAGAGGGCAAATAGAAGACAGCAAATAGAAAGACAATAGACTAAACCCAACTATTAACTATAAATGGATTAAATACTAATAGAGATTATTAAACCAGATACAAAAGCTATTTTCATGAGATGGACTTTATACACATATAGACTAAAGGAAAAAGGATGGAAAAATATATGTAGATATGTCATATCAACACTCAACTGAAGACAGTTTGTAGGACCAGCTGGAGTCAGGCAAAGTGGACTTTAGGACATGGAGTATTCCTAGAGATAATGGAACATTTCATCAAGGGTCAATGCATGAAGACATCGAATCATAAATATTCATATCTTTAAAGACAGGAAATATGTGAAGAAAACTTAGGGAGCATTTATTTAACAGTTTGGGCATTAGAATGATGAATAAAACTTTGTCACTATTCAAAAACAACTTCATCTTTTAGAAATATTTTTTAGCAGCAGAGAACGAAGTCCCAAGATCCTGTTCTTTCTATCAGCTGATATATTTGCCCAGTCCTGTTTTCCATTTCCACCAGGAAAAGTTTTCTCTTTAAAAAAATCTTACTATAGAATTTTCCAAGCCAACACAAAAGGGACGAGTACAGTGAACTTCCTTATATTCTTGACCACCCACCTTCAACAGTTCCTAGCATTTTCCCCCTTTTATTTTCTTCACTCACTGGTCCCTCCCTACTTTTGCTACAGTATTTTATGGGAAATACCAGCTATCTATAAATATATTAACATGCATCTCTAGCTGCTAAAGACATCATTAAAAGCATAACTCTCATACCATTATTACTCTTAAAATTAATAACTTTCCATTATGAGCTAATCCCCAAACATACACTTCATACATGTTTTTATACAGTCATCTGTTGGTATCTGAGGGAAGTGGTTCTGGTACCTATCTCCTATACATACCAAACTACAAGTGTTTAAGTCCTTTACATAAAATGGCATGTAGCTGCGTAGAATCTACACATCTTCCCATATATGTTAAATCATATTTTGATCACTTATAGCAATGTAATACAATGTAAATGCCATGTAAACAGTTGTTAGATAATATTGTTTAGTGAATGCACATGTCCAATACATACAATTTTTAAAAATATTTTTGATCTGTGGCTGGTTGAATCCATAGATAGAACCTGTGCATATGGAGGCTATTTCATTTCTCAAATAAGGCCCATGTAATGCATTAATGTTTCAACTCCTGAGTATCTTATAACAGTCTTTTTTCTGTTTTTTTATTAAGCCATTTATTTCTTATGAGAAACTGGGTCATTTACACTATGAAATGCCAAAAGGCTCTGTCTTTCTTAACAAAGCTCTACAAATGATGATGACCACCATGCAAATAAAGAATAACAATGTGGAAGCGTTGGAGTGAATTCTCTAATACGATACATATTCTTTGTTTCAAAACTCTCTGACGGGATCATGTCTCATTTCCCAGTGGATACTGTAAGCCTGTTTGGGCCATTTTTTTTAACTACATAAGAATCCCATGCACCCCATTAGACTGATCCGGAGCAGAAACTTTTTCTGTTTAATTGCGAATGAAATCCAATCTGCACTTAAAAAGCACCAAGAAGATGTATAGGTTCTATCAATCTCCAAGTACACACATAATCCAGAAAAGGAACTGCACTACAGAAAGAACCTCAGAGGCCCCTGAGGTCTACTAGAGAAGAGTGTTGCCAAGTCATAAGTAACTCATTTTCTCCTAACCTCGAGGCACACCGGGGCAGATGGGAGATGTCAAGGAACAGGAACGCAGGTGTGCACACCCAGGGGCTCAGCATGTGAAGACATAGCCAAGGAAAAGGCATAGCAACACTGTCTCAATAAAACTTGACACAGACACACTCAGGGTTTAGAGGAAGGCCTATGACAACCATGGCTGAAGGCATAGAAAGTTAGTCAGCCAGTGCCACAGGGAAGCACTACCAACCACTAAACCAAACTGTGTTCTCTCAGAGAGCACAGAAAGCCAAAATATTGACAAGAAAAAAAAATTCAAAAAGGTTCAGGCAAAGGAGAGAAAATCACCATCAAGAGTATAGCAAAAGAAAAAGGAACTCGTGAAATGATTTCTTTTTTTCTCAGCAGTTCTCTGTTGAAATTCCCTCCAGGTTTTTTTGGAATCATAATCCTTGACATCTGTGGTAGGAAACATCATCAGTGAGTTGAAGAAGTGAAACCAGGACCAGTTCATCATTAATGATCCATCTTCTTGTCCATTAGAAGGACTGGACTCTGCCATCAAGCAGATAGGTTCTTTCAATAAGAGAGGTTTGATCATGTCAGCAAACTCCTTCTAGAACCCTGGTATAGGTGAATGTTTAAAACTAACAGCTGAGTCACAGTTTTCATCTAAGCCAACCCATCTGCTAGCTCGCCCCCATGGCCCAACTGTAGGAAAGAATTTTGCAGGCCTTGGTCGGGTAGAGTGTAAAGTGTCCAGATCTTCTGGTTTCATCATTTCATGCCTGGAGCAGTAACTGGAGGATCAGTGATGCTATCGAATCTGCTCTGCTGTGGCAAGGGGCTCCTGTTCCCCTGGGCTATGTTTTCATGGTCCTTCTACATTTAAAGTAAGGGGACAGGCAGGTCCATCACAGGATCACACCATGGAAGGGAGGAAAGAGCAGCTTTAGGGATCTGCCTGGCCCTAACTGGAGGATGACCCTAAAGTTCAACATGAGAAGGAATTATCGCCTTCCTCTGAGTGGTATCTGTGTGCCCCCTCATGGTAGAACCACTGCCTAAAATGTCCAAATTGCAGGACTTCTTCTTAATCTGGGGTCCTCACCACCCAGAGGATCTGTGAGTAGAATTTAGAGGCTCTGTGTATTTGGGTAGGAAAATACTGTTTTAAAAATTGTAAACTTTTATTTACCAGTGCAATTTTAGGTTCACAGCAAAATTGAACAGAGTATAGAGAATTTCCATATACTCCTGTTGCAGCATGTGCTGCCCTACCGTGGACATCCAACACTGCATTAGTACATTTATTATAGTTGAAGAACCTGCACTGATGTGTCATCACCTAGATCCAGAGTTTGCATTAGAAATAACACATAGTGTTACATGTTCTATATGTTTTTACAAATGTTTCATGATGTGTACCCAACATGTGGCATCATGCAGAGTGTTTTCACTGACCTACAAACCCTGTGTGCTCTGCCTCTTCATCTCCTCCTCCTAATTCTGGAAGCCACTAATGATTTTACTGCATTTATAGTTTCAGTCTTTTTCAAAATGTCATATATATGCCATTCATCTACTGAAGGGTATCTCAGTTGCCTCCCAGTTATTAAATTTTAAATTTTTGATTTATTAAGGAAAATATCAAGAAGCTTGATTACTGGATATTTAGTTTTATAATTTTATTATTATTATTATTTTTGGGTTTTTTTTTTTTTTTTTTGTTTTTTCTCCGGTACCAGGAACCGAACTCACGACCTTGCACTTGCCAGGCAGGCGCTTTGCCGCTGAGCTAAATCCCCAGCCCCGGATTTTGCCCACTTTAATAGGTATGTGATAACATATTGCTATAATTTGCAATTCCCTGATGATGTGAAGTTGAATGGCTTTTCATACGATTACTTGGCATCAGTATGTATGTAACTGTTGTTGTTTCAGGTCTTTTGCCCATTTTCAAATCTGGTTGTTCCTTTTCTTGTTGCATTTTGTTGATTCTTTGTCTATTCTGGATTAACAGGTTGTTTTTTCAGATGTCTTTTGCCAATATTTTCTCCTAAGATGTGGCTTGTCTCATTCTTTCTATATCATCTTTTGCAGAGCACAAGTATTTAATTTTTAGTGAAATTTGACTTACACGTTTTTGAGACAAGGTCTGTGTAGTTTAGGTTGGCCTTGAAATCACAATCCTCAGGCCTCCACCTCCTGAGTACTGGGCATGTAAGTGTACACCACCATGCCCTGCTCAATTATTTCTTTCATAGATCATGCCTTTAATTTGGTATCTAAACAGTCATCACTGTCCCCTAAGACACGTAGACTTTCATGTTATCTTCTAGGAGTTTTATAATTTTGTGTGTTACAGTTAGGTCTGGGGTCCATTTTGAGTTGATTTTTGTGAAAGGTATAAAGTGTATATCTACAGTTTGCCTGTGCATGTTTAATTGTTCCAGTGCCATTTGTTGAAATGATTATCTTTGCAGTGTTTTTGTTCCTTTGTCAAAGATAAGTTAATCTTTGGCTCTAGTTCCAGACTTACTAGATTATATTGATGTATTTGCCTGTTTTTTTTTTTTTTCTGATACCACATTGTTTTGATAACTGTAAGTTCATGGTAAGTGATAAAGTCAGGTGATGTCGGTCTGCCAATTTTAATATTCTCCTTCACTGGTATGTGGGCTATTCTGGGTCTTTTGCCACTATATAGCTAGTCAATACTCACAAAATAACTTGATGGGATTGAGGGGCTTGTACTGAACCTATTGATGAAGTTGGGGAAAAATGCCATCCTGACAGTGTTGAATCTTGCTGTCTATGAACACAGAATACCTCTCTGTTTGGTATCTTTCATCGGGGTTTTGTAGTTTTCCTCATATAGATTTTATAAGTTTGTTACATTATGCCTAGATTTCATTTTGGGGGATGCTAATTAAATGATAATTTGTTTTAATTCCAAAGTCCCACTTGTTTCTTAGTTATATAGAAAAATGACTGACATACATAAACTGTGTTTTGCAAACTTAATATAAAGATTTATTAATTTCAGGAGGCTTTCTTGTGTTTTCAGACTTTCTGTATAAATAATCCTATCATCTTCAAAGACACTGTTTTTCCTTCTCAATCCAAAGTGATGAGTTTTGTGGTGGCATTTTCATGCCTCCATAAAGCATTTTGATCACATCTATCCCCCTGTCATCCTCCCTTAAACCCCTTCCCCTGACTCCTTCTTCTTGTCTACATTAGTTGATTTTCTAAGTGTTGAACCAGCTTTGCATACCTGTTATAAATCTCACTTGGTTGTAATGTATAATTCTGTTTCTACATAGTTGGATTTGATTTGCAAGACAAGGTTATATTAAAAGGTTTTTTAAAATTTATGATCTTGTTCAACACTGGTCTGTAGTTTTCCTGTAATCTCATTATCTGGTTTAGGTATAGTGCAATGCTGGCCTTGCCTAATGACTTAAGAAGTATTCTCTCTGCTTCTATGTTCTAGATGACTTTATAGGAAAGTCATATAATTTCAGCCTTAAATATAGTATTAAGTAGAGCTTATCAGTGAACCCACCTGAGCCTGGCGCTTTATACTTTCTAAAGCTATGAATTCACTTTCCATAATATATATGTCTATTCAGATCATCTCCTATGTGAGTTGACATTGGCTCATTTCCCTGAGGTTATCAAACTTGTACATATGTTGTTCATATTTTATTGTCCTTTTATATCCATAGGATCTGTGTGATGTCCCCTCTCTTTCTGATATTAGTAATTTGTGTCCTCACTCTTGTTTTTCCTTAGGTAACCTATGTAGAAGCTAGCTGACTTTTTAAATTTTGTGAAAAAATCAGCCTTTGTTTTTATTTTTTGCTATTGATTTCATCTCTCAAATTTCATTGATTTTTGCTTTAATATTATTTCCTCTCTTCTCCTTACTTTGGATTTAATTTGCCATTCTTTTCTTAGTTTCCAAAGGTGGAATTTTAAGTTAGTGATTTTCATTCTTTCTTTTTCTCTAATGTAGGCATTAAAGCTATAAATCCCTCTAAAGACTGCTCTCCTTGTAGCCCACAAATATTTTAAGGTATTAAATTTCTCCTGATTTCATCTTTGTCCCATGTGTCATTGTTATTTAGAAATGTTGCTTAAAATCCAGGTATTTGGGGGATTATTCAACTATAATTATGTTACTGATTTCTAGTTTAATTCAATTTTGATTTAAAAGTAGACATTGTATTCTTTTGTTTTATATTTTTAATGTGTATTATGTGCCAGAAAGTAATTTGTCTTAGCAAATGTTCCATGTGAGTTTGAGAAGTGTAATCTGTCCATTTGATTCAGTCTAAATCTTTTAATTGGTGTAGACCACTGATAAAGTGATTATTGATATAATTTGAATAATATCTGTCATATTCATTAATGTTTTCTCTGCATTACTCTTATCCTTTGTTCCTATTTTTGTCTCATATATTCTCTGCTTGTTTGTTTTGAACATGGTCTTGCTATATAGTGCAAGCTGCCCTCAAACTCAGTGAGTTTCCTTTCTTAGCTTCCCAAATACTAGGATTACAGGCATGTGCCACCATGCCCAGGTTTGTTTAACTTTTTGTGGTACTATATATTGAATACTGTGATACATCCCTGACTTGTTTTGAGACAGTTTCAGTAATTTTTCTGGGCTGACCTCAAACTTGTGATACTTTTTCTCAGCTTCCCAGAATGGTGGGAGTATAGGTGTGCAACACTGTGCCCAGCTTTTTATTTTTAATTGAGCATTTTATACGGTTTCATTTTCTTTCTTAGCATATCATTTAATGTTCTTTTTTACTTTTGTTATTTATCCTAGAATTTTCAGTACACATGCACAGCTAATCCAAGTCTGCTTTCAAATAGCATTATCCTGATTCACAAGTCTATACTCCTAATTACCCCTTCTCTTGTATCTTGCTATTATTCATTTTACTTATGTACTATAAGCATATGTATACACATGAGTATACATGAATAAAAACAAAGGGAACAAAGTACTCATCTATATATTTTTTGATGTTACTGGGGATTAAACCCAAAGTCTTCACACTGACCTGCATGTCCAGCCCTTTTTTGAGACAGCGTCTTACTGAGTCACTAAACTATCCATACTGGGCTTGACGTTATGATCCTTTTGCCATAGCAAAACACCCAAAGTGCTGGGATTTTGGTTGTACATCACCATGCCTGGGCGCTGTTCTTTTGAACAACTTTATCTGTCAGATTAAGTATAAGACAAAAGCATTTTAATTTACCTTCACATACTCATTCTCTGTTGTGCATCTTTTCTTTATATGGATCCAAGTTTCTGACCTGTATAGTTTTCCCTTTTGCTGAAAAATTTCAACATTTCTTGCAAAGCATGTCTACTGGCAAAAAAAACAAACAAACAAAACCCCCCCTCAAATTTCCTGCTCTAGGATAGAGTTGTGATTTTTCCAAAATCCTTACATGTTAGCCTGGAAAGCAAATGTCTCTACATAGGTGCACCTGTTCATCTGAGAAAGCGAATTCCTCCTCCATTCTTGATGGGTAATTCCACAGGGTACAAAATTCTAAGTTGGTGGCTTTTTCTTTTATTTTTTTAAATAGTTCACTCCACCCTTTCCTTACCTGACTGAATAATGTCTGAGAAGTTGGATGCATTTCCTATTGTTCTTCTATAAGTAAAGATGTGGTGGTGGTGGTTCTGATTTCCTTTGAGTTATACTCTTTGATTTTCTGAAGTTGCAATATGATATGCACAGGTGTAGTTGTTTGATACTTTTACTGCCTGGTATTCTCCAAGCTTCCTTTATCTGTGGTTTGTGGTCTGACATTAATTTGGAGACACTCTTAGTCATTGTTGCTTGAATTGCTTTCTGTTTCTTCCCCTCTGATGTCCCCATTACCTAGCGTGTAGCTTTTATTAGTTCTACAGTTCTTGGATATTCTCGTATGTTTTCTTTTCCGTCAGCATTTTTTTCTCTCTTCACGTTTCAGTTTGGGAAGTTTATACTGTCCTATTCTTTTTCTCACCCATGACCATTCTATCAACGAATCCATACAAGATATTCTTCATTTCTATTTGTGTTTTTGATCTCTACCAATTCCTTTTGATACTTTAAGATTCCTACCTGTTATCTACATTATCCTTCTGCTTTTCTATGCCATCTATGTTTTCCATTATGGTAAGACCCTGACTTACTAACATTTGAATTGTGAGCTTTCACAAATACCAACAGCTCTCACATTGTGCACATTTGTAGGTGGGAACAGATCGCAGAAGTAGCTCATGTGCCTGCTGGACATCATCACTGTCATAGCTGTGCTGCTATGTGCTTACTGCACAGTGCAATAGTGTACAGTATTTGTATTTTTGGTGCTTTTATGCTTTACATTGCATATTTGTGTCAAAGGTGCATAAGACTCAACTTTGTCAGAACTGTGGACAAATTTGACTTACTAACATTCTCTTGGAATAGAATTCATTCATAAATTGGGAACTATCCAGGTGTGATGGGACATGCCTGTAATCCCAGTGGTCAGGAGGCTAAAGCAGGAGAATCACTGCAAGTGTGAGGCCAGCCTGCACTACATAGTGAACTGTATGCACTACAGTATGAACTACACAGTGAGACCTTGTCTCAAAACAAAAAACAAACAAAAGTTGAGGACTTACTGTAAAATATACTGTATTATATTTATTTTAAATGTCCTGGTCTTCTGAATACAATATTTCTGCCATATTTGACTCACATTGTGATGCTTGTTCACTCTCTTCTGTGTAAGTTTTTGTTGAAAGGTGAGCATGGTGCACTTGATAAAAGGCCTTTGGTAATAAAGAGGTCGGGCAGGCAAGGGGAAAACATTCTCTGATCTTATGATGAGGTCTCTGTCTCTTATTGAGCCTGCAACCTTCGCATGTGCTTCTTAGTGTCCTCCCCGAAGATGGGAGAGGATAGTTTGAATGGGCTGGCTGTGGCATTTTCAATTTTAGTATAGGTGCTGCCAAAATGAGCACTGGCCTAGGACATTTTCATTCTACCTCACAGAAGGCTAGAGACAGACGGACCTGGGCATTTCTGCTCTCCCAGGCCAGTTTAATTACCTAGTTTCTTCTGAGGGTAGACTTTGCTAAGAAAGAGTAAGCTGGCATCTTTCAAAAGGGTTCCTTTTTTCTCTTCTCCTGCCAGAAACACAAGGGATTTCTTCCTCCAATGCTCACAATGAGAACCTGGTAGAGCTTTGGAAGATAAACTCACAAAAGCATCAGGGTTCCTTGTGCCTGGGCATCCAGGTAGTGGTCAGTTACAGTTCAGGCTTTCTCATCCAGTGCTGGCTGCTGTGGAAGTTTCTGCTCCAGTGAGTTGTGATTTTCTGTATCCAAACTGGTTCTCCAGTTCTGAGGGCAGAAGTTTGCCCTGTGACCTCATTTCTGACAGATCTCAGAAAAGTTGTTGATTTTTCAATTTTTCCCATCTTTTACTTGTTGATGGAATGGAGTTGTGACTTCTAAGCTCTGTGTTTGCTACATTGGTAAATGATGTCTTCACATACAAGTGTGACTTACCACAGGGTCACATCTCAAGAAACCCACCATAAAAGTTGAAAATATCGTAAGTTATAAGTGCATTTAATGGGTTTTATAGATATGATCTGATGTGAAAACACAATTTCCAAAAAATGTTAACTCAGTATATTGTTCCACGGTTTATGCTTGTGATTATAGGAGAAGTATTTAGACAGGCTGAGTCAAAGGCATAAAAACACAGAGAAAATTGGAATGAATATAAGGTAAAGAATGGGAGTTTGAAGGGGCCAACATCTTGGGTAATGAGGCTGATGGATTTAGATGTGGATGGGCTGCATGCCTCATGTTCATCCTCATGGTTCTTTTCCAACAGACTTTCTGAATCCCTTAGAGTCAGGTCTGGGAGAAAGAGTTAGCATGTTCCTTCTCTGACAAAGGCATTTCTAAATGACTCCTCCCCTGCCCAGATAAAGGAAGCCTTGAACTTTGGGATTCGGGGCATCTAACTGCATTACTTTCTACACCTCTTCGTTTGGGCACCTGCTTGCCTTCTGATTATCAGCCCACGCTAATGAATGCTCTTGTCCCCCTGCCTTCTCTGATCCTATCAGCACTGACATCAGCAACTGCAGACAACACACCCAACAGTCTTGTCTTCAATGACCTTCACCCAAGTCTGACCTGAGCTCCTTTCTCCTATGAGTATCTCCAATACTATATAATGCTCTAAAATTATTCCGCCATCCATTTTCTGGATCCCACTCTAACCACAGCCTTCTAAAGACAATGTAATATAGTATGAAAATATTGGGCTTTGAGGCCCAGCTGCTTGTGTTCAAATTGCAGCTTTGCCTTGAGAAACCATCAGGTACTTAATTTTCCCATCGTTAAGAGTAATAATCACCCTGTCTGATAGGGTTACTGTGTGTTAAAAAAGTTAATGTATATGAAGAATCTAGCCTTGTGCAGTGCACCTAGAACTATTTAAGCATTGACTTCCATTACAGTCCTTTCAAATCACTTTTCCTCTCACTTTCTTTGTTCCTTGACCACTAATACTGCTTCTACTCTCCTGATCTATCTACTCAAAAAGTATGTATGTGCTCCTGTCTTCACTCCCTTCCCTATCCAGCCAGTCTTAGTGCTCTGTGATGAACGGTTAATGAATGGCTCAGTGATGCATAATTTAGCTACATTCTAGTTCATACTCTCCACCCCTTTGCTTTCTTTCCAATTTAATAAACATTCTCAACAATGTATCAACCCAGATCTATCTTCTGTTCCCATATCTCTTGATTTATCGACTGCTTCCACTATAAATTCAGCATCTCTGTTGTCAACTCAGCCTGACTATTCCTTTCCTTTATGTGTCCTTTATGATTGTTTCCAACTCAATTCTCTGTCCCATTCTTTACCAAAGTAAAGACTTCTCTTAACACTCTCCACAAATCCCTTCTCCTACCACCTTTCTTCTTCAGTCTTGACAGATGACCTTGGGACTTGCTCTACAAAAAAATGAAGAGGATCCTTGGTAGGAATTTTCTCAACCTCCTTCCCATTCTTTCAATACACCTGCGTCCTCTAATCTTTCCATTCCAATAGAATTAGGCAAATTCCTGCTCACCTTCTGGCCAACACTGCTGACCTAAAATTGCAAGAGAAGGAAGCCGTACATTTTATAGCAGATGTTAGTGTATTTAATAAATGGTATTCTCTCCACTAACCTCTAAGAATAAGTTAGACATTTTGTGAAGGTCGATCTTACATGGGAACCATACAGAAAAATTAATGGGTGACAAGTGGAATTTATGATTAAATCCTAATTACCTGAAAGGGTTACAAAATCAAAGCTTATTAAATCCCATCTAGAGTAACCACCAACAACTAAAAGCCCTTTTAACAGCAAATTATTTAATAAAAATATTACATACTTGGCTAATTCTTTTTTTTTTATTTTAAAGAGAGAAGTAAATGAGAGGCAAACAACAAGTAGAATAGCAGCATACCAGTATCACAAACATAAACAAATCAAAGCAAGAACATTTAAAGTGATACAGGGTTTTAAAACAAAATGTACGAATTAACAGTGGTTGTTATATTACATATCTCTATCCTCAACTACGTTGCTTAGATTACCAGATGTAAGAATGGAAGACTGTTCAAATCATTAAAGAGAATAAGAAAATAATTATTGGATAAAACATTAGAGATACTATAGAGTTTCACTAGACAAGATGGTAGGAATTCAATGTAATTTCATTGCATATTGTTACCTTCAAATCAGCTGCCCAGATTACAGGACGCAAGCATGCACAACTGATCAGAACATAAAAAATTTAAGCATTAACTATTCCATTCAGTATACCATCAGACATCAGACATAGTTATCCCAGCTATTCATATATATATTTATATTTTGCCTTCCTTCTTTCTTCCTTCTTTCCCTCATTCCAGTCGTTCCTTCCTTTGAACAATTTCTTTCCCTTTCCTATCATCTATTGTACGTTTTGAGTTTTACCTAGTCTTTCAGGTTCCTACACCAAGGAGACAATATGATGTTTACACATCTGGGTCTAATTTATTTCACTTATAAGTATGGTCTCTAGTTGCATCATTTACCTACAAAAGCCTCGAGTTTATCTTTTTTATACCTGAGTAATACTCCATTGTATAAAAATAACACATCTTTCTTATCCATTCCTCAGTAGATGGGCATCTGGGTTGCCTCGAAAATTTAGCTATAACAAATTGTGCTGCTATGAACATGGGTGCACCTATATTGCTGTGGTATGATGTCTTTAATTCTCTTGGGAAAATACCTAGAAGGGGAATAGCTAGGTTAAATGGGAATTCCAATCCTAGTTTTGTGAGGAATCTCCAAACTGATTTCCACAGTGGTTTCACCAGTCTACACTCCCACCAACAGTGCAGAAGGGTTCCTTTCTCCCCACAGCCTCTCCAGCATTTGTTATTGGTTGATTTCTTGATGATAGCCATTCTTTGTAAGGTGAAATGGAATCTCAATGTTGTTTTAATTTGCATTTCTCAAA
>NW_004955462.1:952035-973812 GCF_000276665.1 Chinchilla lanigera
GTTTATCATAGATGGCTTTGATCATCTTGAGGTAAAGGCCATTTATTCCTATTTTCTGTAGGGTTTTCAACATGAATGAGTGTTGGACTTTATTGAAGGCTTTTTCTGCATCAATCGAGATGATCATGTGATTTTTGTTCTTGGCTCTATTGACATGGCATATTACATTGATTGATTTGTGTATATTGAACCATCCCTTCCTTCCTGGTATGAATCCCACTTGGTCATGTTGTATAATCTTCTTGATGACTTGTTGTATTTTGTTTGCTAGTATTTTATTGAGAATTTTTGCATCTCTATTCATTAGGGAGATTGGTCTGTAGTTCTCTTTCTTGGTTGGGTCTTTCTCTGGTTTTGGTATTAGAATAATACTTGCCTCCAGGAATGAGATGGGGAGAATTCCTTCCCTTTCAATTTCAGGAAAGAGTTTGAGAAGAATTGGTGTTAAATCTTCCCTAAATTGCTTGTAGAATTCAGCTGTGAATCCATCAGGACCTGGGCTTTTCTTCCTTGGCAAATTTTTAATTACATTCTGAATTTCACTGGCTGATATCGAGTTATTCAAGATTTTTATATCTTCTTCATTCAGCTTTGGTGATTCATATGTATCTAGAGATCTGTCCACTTCTTCTGTGTTTTCCATTATATGAGAGTAATGATTTTCAAAGTAGGTATTGAAGATCTGAATTTCTTCAGGATCTGTAGTGATTTCACCCCTTTCATTCCGTATTGCATTTATTTCAGTTTTTCTTTCCTTTTTTTTTGCTAAGGTTGGTTAAGGGTTTATCTATTTTATTTATTCTTTGAAAGAACCAACTCTTCAATTCATTAATTCTCTGTATATTTTTTTTTTTAGTCTCCATTCCATTAATTTCTGCCATGCACTTTATAATTTCCTGCCTTCTTTGGGTGCTGGATTTGACTCACTCTTCTTTTTCTAGGAACTTGAGGTGCCACATAAGATTATTTATTTGAGCCTGTTCTGTTTTCCTGAGGTGGGAATTCACCGCTAAAAACTTCCTCCTGAGGAATGCTTTCATTGCATCTCACAGGTTCCTGTAGGTTGTATGTACATATTCATTTGATTGTAAATAGTGTTTAATTTCTACTTTGATTTCATCTATGACCCATTGCTTGTTCAGGAGGATGTTATTTAATTTCCAACTGTTTATGGAGTTTTTGTGTTTTGTCATTAATTTCCAATTTCATTGCACTATGGTCTGAGAGTATACATGGGATAACTTCAATTCCTTTGCATTTACTTAAACATGTTCTATGTATTAGAATACGGTCTATTTTAGAGAATGTCCATGTGCAGCTGAGAAGAATGTGTATTCTGATGCTGTTGGATGGAACACTCTGTAAAGGTCTAGTAAGTCCATATGTTCACAAGTTTGGTTAAGTTCTGTTATTTCTTTGCTGATTTATTGTCTAGTTGATCTATCTCTTTGTGACAGTGGTGTGTTAAAGTCCCCTGTTATGATTGTGTTGCTGCATATTTCATTTTTAATGTCTGTTAAAATTTGTCTTATAGTTGGGTGTGTCTATATTTTGTGCATAGATGTTTATGATTGTTTTCTCTTCCTCTTGCAGTTTTCCCCTCGAAGTATGTAGTGACCTTCTTTAAGTCTTTTGATAGTTCTTGGTTTGAAGTTCATGTTGTCTGCAAACAGAATATCTACACCTGCTTCTTTCTGGGCTCCTGTCTCATGGAGTATTGTTTTCCATCCTTTAATTTTCAGTATTTGAATTTCCTTTTGAGTTAAATGTGTTTTTTGTATACAGCATATAGTTGAGTTTTGTTTCCTGATCTGCTTCTTTTGGTTGGTGCATTGAGACCGTTTACATTGATGGTTTTAACCGATATGTACTGCCTTATCTTTGTCACGTTATTTTCCTGCTGTTGGATCCTATTTTTTCCCTCTGTTTAATTGCTTGCTCTGCTTGGTAGTTCCTTTTTGTTGTTCTTGAAGCTGCTGTCTGTTTTATCTCTTTCTAGAATATCTTTTAGTACTCTTTATAGGATTGCTTTGGTGCTCATGAATTTCTTCAGTTGTTCTTTATCATGAGAATATTTTATTTCTCCATTAAATTTGAGAGATAGTTTTGCATGTTACATCAATCTGGGTTGGAAGTTGTTTTCTTTCATTACCTGAAATTCTTCACTCTAAGCTCTTCTTACCTTGACGGTTTGTGTTGAGGTGTCTGCCGTGATTCTGACAGGCTTTCCTTTATAGGTGATCTGTTTCTTTTCTCTAACAGCTTTTAAGATTGTGAGCTTTTGTTGAGTTTCCAGGATATTGATCACTATATGTCTGGGGGTAGATTTACTTTGGTTATGATTAACTGGAGTTCTATATGCTTCACTTATGTGGATGTCTGATTCTTTTACCATGCCTGGGAAATTTTCTGCTATTATTTCTGCAAATAGTCTTTTTATGTCATTTGTGTTGACACCTGCCGTTTCATTAATACCTATTAATCTGACATTGTTTTTCTTTGCTTCTTTGCATTGTTTTTCTTTTCTTTATTTCCTGCTCCCTTGTTGTTTTTAAGAGACCACTTCTTTTACGTTCATTAGTGGCAATACTGTCTTCAAGGTCTAAAAGTCTATCTTCAGCTTCATTCAGGTGGTTTTGCCAGCTATCAATGGAATTTTTAAGTTCCTCGATATCTGTTTGAATCTGTTTCATACACTGTAGTTCTTTTCTATATTGTTCACTCAAGTTTTCCATGAGTTGTCTATGTTCTTCTATTTTCTTGTCATGTCATCTTTGGATGTGCTAAATACTTCTTTCATTATTGTTGTCATTACTTTTTCTACCTGAGACATTATTTCTAATCTGATGTCTTCTATGGCCTGATGGAGTTGCTTCTTTTCTTCAGTTGCTATCATTTCAGAAATTTCAGGTGTGTGACTTCTAGGCTCTTCTGTGTTGATGTCTTCTGGACTTGTTTTAGGTGGTGTGGGGCCTGGGGTTGCATTTTGCTCCTTTGTTTTGTCATTTTTGAACACCCAGAGGCTCCCTGGAGTGCAGCCTCAGTGTCCTGATTGTGAGTGGCAGGGAGAGAGTCTGAAGATCGCCAGTGCTCAGTGCAGCTCTTATGCCGCTGAGTGGTGGCAAGGTGGGGCCCTAGATGCTCCCAAACTTTCTTGAATTCAGTTTGCTCCCAGGAGTGTGTGGGAAGGGCAGATGAGGCTTGCTGGCATTCCTGAAAGTATCTGGGGTTTGGCCCATCTTCCACAAGAGTAGGGGGGACACAGATCATGTTTACTGAGGCTTCAGATATTGCCCAGGACAGAGCCTGCTTCCCATACTGGCAGGGGAGGGGTGAAGGTGGACTCTCTAAGGCTGCTGACTCTGCCCAGGTTTCAGTTGACCTCCCAGGGGAATGTCAGTTGTTCTAGAAGTGACCACCAAGGCCCTGGAAGCTGTCCAGGGCTGTACGTGCCTCACACACTAGTGAGGGAGGCACTGAAGTGGCTCACTGGGATTCCTAAAGATGTCTGGAATTCAGCCCAGCACCTGCAGACACACTATATGTGCAGGGAGTAGCTACCAAGACCCCAGAGTGTGCCTGGGGTTCTGCCTGCCTCACACGCTGGTCAGGGTGGCACAGTGGCAACTCACTGGGCTTCCTGAAGATCTCCAGGGTTCAGCCCAGCCCCTGCAGACACACTATGGATGTTGCCAGTACTTGCCTAATTCTAAAAATTTCCTGAACACAAAGATTGTTAGATACTGGAATTGTTCTTCAAAGGGATTAGAAGCTTTTAAAAGTAGGGTAGATTTGGTGAAGACAGATTAGTTACCTATTCCAGGGCCTTTACCACCTCTAATTTCACTTCTGTGTTAACACATCAGACCTGAATGTCTGAAACATACTGATTTTTCTAACAAAGCACAGAAACCTGATGGTAGATGTTTTTACATAGAAAAGAAAACAGCTTAAAATATATCAGACTATTTCAGTTGCAGAAGCAGCAAGCCATAAAGAAAAATGAGGCATCTAGAAAAAGAACAATTAAAATGGTCCCTTAAACCAAGTTACTATTTCTCCTGGGACTATGATTTTATACTTGGGCACAGAGATGTGGGGAGAGTTGCTGCATTTCAGATATTATTGGTGCACAGAAGTAAATGCAATGGAAGGATCTGAAAACCCCTCAGAGGTTCATGATCCCTGGGAGGTACCATAGCAAAGTAGACATAATGCAAGTGCTTAGAAGTCCACAGAAGTTGCTTTCAAGGTTACCACAGATCCCTAGTCAATAGAGGCAATAGATTTTTTGTGTAGTAGAAATAAAGTAAGGTCTGAGTCCAAATATATCTGAATTTGAGTCCTGCTTAACTAACTAGTTGCATGACTGTCCAACCTTAGTTCATAGAGCCTTACAGCATAATCATATTGACTTCGTATCTTGGTGGTGAAGAATAAGTAATAAGTACATATAAGAAGTAGGCAACTGACCCCTGTCTTTTACCTTCTGCCCCCAGTTCTAAAGGGTAAAATTAAATGGCAAAGAGCCTATAGCATAACTCCTGGGGTCACAAATTCTGAAGGACTGACTCCCAGTAAGGAGTAGCCTGAGGGGAAGCAGGAAAGGGGATCTGTGGACTTGATGAAGTTTACCCAGCACTTGGCTATGGGTTGCCAAGGAGATGCTGAGCATAGATTCCTGAGCAGGAGCTATTGCTCTTTGAATCTTTGATTTCTGTGAATGGGCTCCCAAGGGCCATGTGAGCACACTGACAGTAAGTACAAAGACACCACATATGTTAATACATACTTGTGGAGGAGGAGTCATTGCTCTCACCAGACTCCCAAAGGAAGCTGTGACCTAGAAAAGGGGGAGACCACTACACCATACATGGGTGGGCAGCTAAGTTAAATACAATAAGAAGGAGTCCAGTAACTTGAGGTGGTTTCCACAGTTTCCTAGGTAAAAAAAATTGCAACTTAATTTAGTATGTAAATAAACTAAAACTTTGGAAGTTTTTTTTTTTAACAAATAGCTGAGTTTCAGTGGGGCTGAGCTGATCAGCTGTTTACACTATTCCCAAAAAAGCAGATGTTTAGCTGTAGCCAATCAGATTTCTCTACTCTGCAGAGCCTATAATGGCTTGATGTGCACACTCCTTGGCAGAGCCCGGTGAACCTCCTCTAGTTCTGAGTGTTGTCCAATTCATGAATCACTCTGCTCAGATAATTGTTACTATATTTTATTTATCTACAATATTTTTACAAAACTATTTTTGGCATGTAGGAAGCAAGGGAGATTGACAGTGACTCTTAGTATAGACAGTGGGCCAAAATGGAACTTTATTTTTTATTTAAAAAAATGAAAAAAAAAACAAAACAAAAATGAAGACAAAATCATAACAACACAAAAACAACAAAAATGATACATGACCTCACAACGCAAGCTAGGAAATAACAATGGTTACTACCTTATAATCTTCAACGAAGTTTCTCAGTCCCCCAGTCATAAGAATGTAAGATTGATCAAACCATCAAAGATAGTAACAAGTAATGAAAAACAAACATTAGAAATGATGCAAAGCTTCACCATACAAGATGGTAGGAGTTCAACAAAAGTTCTACTGCACATTGTTGTTTTCAGATCAGTAATAATTTATCACTATGTTTTGAAGTTCTGTATCGTTTTTATTGTTCTCTGTGCTGTTTTGTTTATGTGTTTTTGTTATTTTGAGTTTTTTCTTTGCTCTTTAAAATGAAAAACAAAATTTATATGTATACAGATAGCTAGGATAGGTGTATTGCTGATGTCTGTGGTTTACTGAAAGGAACAGTCAATGCTTAAACTATTCTTTTTTCTTGACCAATTTTGCATGCAAAATGAAACTTTAAAAGTTAAAATTCTTGGGCTGGGAATATAGCTCAGCAGCACAAGCCCCTGCCTGGCAAGTGGGAGGTCCTGAGTTCAGTTCCTGGTACCAAAAAAAAGAAAAGTTAGAATTCTTTTTCCTTTTTTTTTTTTTTTTTTTTTGGTCTATTTGACACAAGGTCTCGCTATGCAGTTCAGGCTGGTCTTGAGCTCACTTTGTAGCCCAGGCTGGTCTCGAACTCACAAGGATCCTCCTGCCTCAGCCTCCCAAGTGCTGGGATTACAGGCATACACCTCCACACCCAGCCCTTCTTTTTCCTTTAGCGACAAGTGGCTTCTCCAACTTCTCCAACCCTCCCACCCAAGAAGGGGTGTAATGGCCACCCCTCCTTTTCTGAACCCAGATAAATGGACAGGATATGCAGATGCTGGCCCCTGGAAGTCTGGGTCCTTTTTCATTTCCAGAGTGGAAAAGGGCAGCAGGGAATGTGGAGCTGTCTACTGTCTCGTTGTATTCCCTCTTCCTTCTCTTATTATAAAACACCTTCAACACCTACACTCAGTGAAGTGATGATTTGTGGCAATGTGAGTCCCCACCCCCATTTCCTGTGCCTAGCGTTGAATAAAGCCTTTTCCTTTCCACTAGGCTTCCTGGCTTATTTGGAGTGCAGTGAAAGAACCAGACCTGAGCAGCTAATGATACCAGGAGAGCACTGAGGGACCAAACGAAGGGACCTGCCAGGCCTGCTGTGCCGGTCCACCACTGGAGGTTGTGAATTCCTTCTCAGATATGAGATCTGCAAATCTGCATTCTGAGCTGACTTTATTTGAGCAATTCTTTGGCCAGACCAGATAAAGAAACTGGGCTAGATCCAGCAGGAGATCAAAAGCAAGTGGATCCATCACTGGCTGATATAAAAGTGGACACTTCCCTTTCCATCAGAAGGAAGCTTACTAGAAGACAGAGAATTGTAATTCATTTGGATCCAAGTGATCTAGAATTTCTCCATCTGGTAGTTCGATTTCATGCATAAGAAGTGTGGACTCGGAACTACTGAGTTCCTGGAGAAATGATTGCCTCTTACCAAAGAAAATTTGTAATAGGGAAAATTTAAAAGGCAAACAGGTTCATATCTTTATAGCTACAGATACAAAGATTACATACTTGCATGTATTTTAAACCAAACCAAGATACACCAAACTGAAGAATGCTGTGCCCTGAGATTTCTGCTTTTATTGTAAACAGCCAATCCATTAGAGAAGAATTATTTACTCTTATACCAGCCATTTGAAGGAACCACGCCCTTTTGGCTGGAACTGTTTCTCAGTACAGGAGTACCACAGAGCTTGCCTCCTGGACTAGTAATCAACCAGCTCAGAGAAAAAGAACGTTTTCCCTTGCAGCATTTATTTATATATTTTAAAAAATTTTTATTAGTAAGCTTGCAGTAAGTAGTAATAATGCCTCAGTTCACAAACTCTTATGTTTGCAAACAGAAGCATTTGGTAAAGCTTTGCTTCCGTTCATGAACTCCACCTCAGGTGGCGTACACCAACTGCTGCCATTTTCCCCAGAATCATGGAAAAAATTAAGTTCATGAACTGAGGTAACACCGTACACTCATTGTGGGGAATTGGTACATTCACATACTCAGGTTTTTTTCCCCAGCATCAGGTTCATTTATTTATAAGACCTTATACAACAGCACTAAACATGTTCTGAGCCACACTGAGAAATTATAATATGGGAAAGCATATGCTTCTAGAAATTACAATTCATACACTTGCCAATCTACAGAATGCTGGTGTGGCAGACTTTTCACAAGCCTTACTTCCTTGTTAAGAATTCTGATTAAGAGCCAGGTTATAGCTCAACAGGCACATGCCTGCCTGGCAAAGCACAAGATCCTAGTTTGATTCCTGTACCAAAAAAAAACAAAAACAAACAAACAAAGAATTCTAATTAATACACAAAGTAGAAATTATCATAAATAATAAGGGAAACAATTTGATATGCACAGATACAATGAAAATAAAATGTGATTTTTGAAATGAAAGTCATAGAATGTGAATATATATTTTATTTTGTTAAAAGAAAAAGAGTAATTCTTTTTGTTGTTGTTGTTGGAGACAGGGTCTCACCATGTAGTTCAGGCTGGTCTTGAATTTATGCTGATCTTCTTGCCTCAGCCTCCCAACTGCTGCGATTATAGCTATGAACTACATATCAGGCTGAAAAGGGATAATTTTTGTCATAAAGTAGATAGACTAGTTGTTCCACAATGAGAAAGAGGAAAAATACATGACAAAAACTGAGTAAATATAAGTTATAAATGTATGGAAATGGAATCTTTGGAAGGGAATTTTACATGATCAAGCTAGCTGAGATTTGAAGAGGATTACGGGTTTTTTTTTTTTAATTGAACATTAATGTCAGAATTGGACTGATACTAATTTAGAATTAGGTCCTGTAACAGATGCCCAATAGGAAGCAAAAAAGAAGGATGAAGCTTGGCATCTCTGCCTTCATTGTATATCTGTCTCCGTTATGATCCTAAAACTTTGGGCCAGCTCCCTGCTTAGATCTGCGTGTAGGCATGTTAATCACTTGAGGAGTGTCCACATTACAAGGCTTATTAGTCCTGAATTCACTGAGGCTGCCTCATCTCCTTCAAGACTCAGGACACCAAGATAAGAGCAAGTAATCTGCAGGGACATCCAGCTGCCAGATTTTATAATGTCTAGGTCTAAGCTCCCTGGAACAATGTCTAGAAGTCTCCAGCCATCGCCCAAACCTGCAGTCACATTGTATTCCCAGAAAACCAGGGCCTTGCAGACCACCCCATGATGAGATCACCCACCAAAGGTAGAGGAATTACCCCATGCCAGGAACCAAGGCTGCTCCACTAAGGAACCCAACTGCCCCCTCAAGCAGTGATGGCTCGCAGGACCTGGAGAACCAGTCTTGAGATACCGATCCACCAGATTACAATTTGCCCAGAATTGCCTGCACTGCCAGCTATGCAAACCCCCAGCCCTTGCCTTTGTTCTCCTTGTCTATAAAACCTCAAAGCTTCTGTCAGACCCTTGAAGACAGATCTTGAACCTCTTTATCTGTACTTCCCAGCACAGCCTTGTGGACTTAAGCTCCTTTCCTGCTTTTAACCACTGCTCATTTCCTTGATTATTGTTATGGGGCAGGCAGGTGGCAAAACCTAGTCCACTGGAGCCCTCAGAGCTGGGCCCCTTCCCTTAAGTATCAGTAACAGACCTGCTTTAAGATAAGTTTTTCTTATAGTATATCTGCTTGTAAGAAATTGTGTCTTTTCTTTACCTTTTAAGTAATGAGCCTATGAAACAGAGGTTCTGCTTTTATCAGAGTATTAGGTCTTTGCTTAAGAAAACTGAGCCCTCTATCACAACAGCTAAGTTTTTTTCTGTAGCTGCATGACTGTCTGTGTTTGCTGGTGAAGTTATTTAAAATTATCACTCAGGTCAAATGAATATTGTTTCACAGATTCTCAGTGACCCTATTTTAATCAAGCACTTTAAACCTGTTGGCATTTTGACAACTTCCCAAAATCAAATTTTAAACTAAAGATCTTTTGACCTCAAACTAACTTTGGGAGTTTCCTGATGGGCCCCTGGAGTATCTCAAAAGAACATGTTCTTTTTATAAAAAGAGAACTATTAATTAGGTTTATTTGATATGTTAGATTGCATGAGAAGCATTATCAAGTGATGCTGAACTTTAAGGCATATTGTGTGCGTTATTAATATGTCTGTCAGAAATTGTATGAAGTTCCTACACATCTGACAGGCCTGGTATAATACTATCAGTCATAATTCTAGTTATTATCTTAAACTATTGTATGTCACAGAAATAATGAAATTTCTTTGTCAATTGCGTTATAATGAACTCTCATCAGATCTTTAATCATGGCCATGTCTTACTACAGTTAATTGCATTAGTCTGGTACCTTCTGGGCAGATCTTGCAACTATAAAGTGTTTCATCTTTGAGGAGATTCACGAAAAGTACTTTGACAAGTTTCAAATAACTTTAAGATCAGACAATTTTCACTGGATAAGTTCTTCCAGAACTCCAGTGAAGAAACTAATTGATTTATAAAACTGCTAACTCAATGCCAAGCAGAAGAAAAATGAATTACATACCAAAAAAATGTCTTGGCACATTTTTATGCTAAGGTAATACTGCAGTTGTTAAGATATTAAATCTAAATGAGCTCCAAAAGATTGATCAAGTTAAATCACCTGTGCTGACCTTTAACAACGCCCTGCACCTGAACTGAAAAGCAAAATTGGTCCTTAATAGGATGTAAGTTCAGTGCTAAGCATGGATTCATTGAGAGCTTGGATGGCCAGCTAGCCCTTCCTGAGTCCCTACAGCTTGTTATTAAAACCCCTGCCTTCCATGAGCCAAAAGTAGATGAGTAAATGAAACCAGTTACAAAAAATTATTGGCAGGTGACTTTTAAAATGGCTTTAATCAATGTTTGGCTTGTCAAACCCATAATCTGGATAAGACAAAAAATTTCAGACAGCATATTTCTAATACTTGCTAGACTATTTGAATACTTACGCATGGATTTCATTCAATTGCCATTCCCAATGAGATATCGAAATGTTCTTATAATATTCGGTATATATTTTGATTAGACAGATGCTTTTCCACCTAAGGAGGCCAATTCCTGTAGCTAAGAAGGAATTAGAAAATATGCTCCTTTTAGGTGGCATTCCTGGAGAAATTAACAGCTTCTTCAGGAACTTAACTCAATGCTGAGTATGCTAAACCTAAATTCCTACATAATCTCAGAGCTCCTTTAGCTCAGTGATGGTAACCTTCTAAGAGACTGAGTGTCCAAAGTGCAAGCCAAAGCCCACTTATTTATTGCAGAGTGCAAACACTGCAATCAAACCTGAATATCTGATGCTCAGCTGCTGGGGCGACTTGGCTGGTACGCCAACAGAGAGGGGCTGTGCTTGCCCACTACAGCACACATGCCATAGGCGTGCCACTACTGATCTAACTCAACCAATGACAAATTTCACTGATATTCCAAGTGTGTTTGCCTATTCAAGTTGCACATCTGGTCCTCTCTGTAAGATTACTTGTTCTAACAATGCAATCATTTAATAGTGGAGCATTGGATAAACACTACCATGGCTTCCCTACTGATGACCCCTAAGGTATAAGGCAACTCACAGGGATTTGTCTGTTTTGTTCCTCTAGGATATATGTCCATCCATGGAGAACTATTGGAATGATCTATATGCTGGAAATTCCACAAGAAGCCAGTGTGGGTGAGGAATTTTAATGGTGTCACTGACTTTCCATAGATAATCAGAAACTGATCCCAGATCTTCTATTTAACTACTTTGTGCTTTACTACAAAAGCTTCACAAAGAGGAGATACTTGGGATGTGGATCAATAGACCACTAAGAATCTCATTTATTGTAAATTAATAAATGCCTCTTGCAATTAGGAGAGAAGAATAGCTTATAGAGACCTTATTGCATGGCAGGCACTGTGTTCGACATAGCTTCCCAATAATCCTGTGCTATGCCTACTATGATCTGCACCATCACCCACTTATAGACAATGCTTAAAAGACAGACTACTACTAAATGGCAGGTCCAGGCTTGGAACCCATACAGTCTGACTTCAGAGCCTAGCTTTTGGCCACTGCACTATTCTGGTTCTCAGAACCTGAAGAAGACTGGGTCCTTACAGGCACATTGGAAGCCACAGATAATAATGTAATAGAGCCAGATGCAGTGGTGCCTGCAATCCGAGCATTCTGAGAGGCTGAGGCAGGAAGATTCAAGTTTGAGCCCAGGCTGGGTAATTCATAATTTAGTAAGACCCTGTTTCAAAATAAAGAGGGCTAGGGATGTAGCTCAGTGTGCAGGTCTTGGGTTCATTCCTCTGTACTGCCAGAAAAAAATTTTAACATGGCTGATGGAAGACAAGCAGTGCATATGCGTCAGAAGGAGAGGCTATCTTCACCTCTAAAATTCTCTCTTCTGTCTATTCTCCCTGGACTTAGACTAGAGCAGCCAATCTCTTTCTTCACCCCTAAAGTAAGGGTCATTGTCAGACATTTTCGCCATCTCAGACCCTGGATCTTGATGCCCTAATACTTAATAAATACTAGAAATACTTAATAAATATCTGGTAACCACTTGAAGACCATAAGGTGTCAAAATTCAAGCCCTGGCTTTTAACCTGATCCTGAGAACAGGAGACAGAGGTGTGCTAGGCACGTTAGGGCTAAGGCCTGAGTAAACTAACCAAACTGAGTAAACTGAAGGCCAGGACCTGGCTGGGCTGAAGATAAGCCTTGGGAAACTAAAGGACAAAGGGTCAATGAGGAGAAGCCTCGAAAAACTGGAATGAAAGGACAAAGACATAATAGTCTGCTTTTTGGGCATCAGAAGCCTAATAACACCACCGGAAGCAGTCGCATACCCGCACCCTCAGACATCCTTCTGCACCATTCCTGCACTAAAAAGCTGTGTACAGACATTCATCGTTTAATGACCTACTTGTTTAACAACTGTTCACTTGCACCAAGGTGTGCTGTTTGGACTTACAACCCACTGCTCAGACCTACAACCTGTCTTTTAATATACAGTTCTGTACATCTTGTTGATAGACACTCAGCATCTTGTTTTAATAATATGCCTTGTTTACACAATATTGAAATTTTTGCTGCTTGTACTCTATAGTACTATAGTTTCATGTTCTGTTGAATGTTACAGTACTGCATGTAAGAGTTATGCGAATAAAAGCAAAGACAAAGTTCAAGTTTCCTTTGACCATTTCTTTGTTCTGAATATTGTAATGTACATAGTATGAACAAGTCCTCATTTTATGACTTATTCAGTCCATAACCCACTCATTAAATGAGGAATGTTTGTATTATGAGCTTCTAGATTCAGGCACTTCGTGGGTGTCCTCCTCACCCCACTCATCTAGCAAGAGTCATTGCTGTTGTTGTTTCTAATAAACCACACCCAGTTCCATTCCACCACTGTACTGTTGGCTTCATTCTTCCAAGGACAAGGGCCCGGTGAGAAGAAACTAGGTTACAATTCTTTATACATTGGGGCATTATGGGAATACCTTGAAAGCTGCTAGGCCATGAGTAGGCCACAGTGGTATGGATCACTGTTAAGCTCCTGACAAGGAGTAATTTACTAGTCCTCTAAATAGTGAAAGAACCAAACCCACTGTCAGTGGTACCTGGATATGAGTTTTACTTTTCCTCAGTAGTAGAGAGTTCCTAACAGAGGTATAGAATTAGGTGCAAGGCTGCCCAGAATAAAGACCACATATCTCAGCATGCCTTGATCCACCTGTGGTCATACGAGTTTAGCCTATAAGCAAAAGTGGTGTGTACAACTTCTGGGGTGTGTTTCCTAAAGGGAAAAGGTTTGTCCTTCTCATCCTTTCCTCCTTGCTGCTATGGCTGAAAACATATATGATGACTGGAACTTGGAGTCAGTCTGAGCCAAGGAAAATGATAGAACAACCGGATGGAAAGACCTGGTGTTAGGGAGGAGCCCCATTCCAGTCTGGGCTCCCTTTCTGGGAAAGTCTGGGCTAACTTTCACATGAAAGAGAAGTTTCTACTTAAGCCACTTTACTTGTTTGTGATGCATAAGCTAAAGCTTATCCTAAAGAATACACACCAGTTTACCCAACAGCACACAAAGGATTTGCTTGCTTACTAAGAGAAAACTTTCAATCTCAGGCTTACTGTTCTAAATCAGTGAAAGTAATAGCCTGGTCCAACGCTGTTGAGGAAGTCACACCAAATCCTTGGACAAAAGACTATTCTGTTAACACCACTATATCTGGGTTTTCTGGGCAGATAAAACTATAACCACAGCTTATGGAAACAGATCACCATAAGTGCAGAGATTGTCAAAAAGTTAGGTGGTGCTGTGGTTTAGATCTAGAATGTCGCTGCTAAGCCTCGTGTATCCAGGGGTTGGGCTTTTGGAAGGTGTTGGATCATGCGGGTGCTATACCCATGAGTGGAGGAATCCACTGATGAATCCATAGCTGAATGTGCTGTTAGGAGGTGAGCCCGGTCAGAAGAAGCAGGTAACTGGGGGTGTGACCTGCGAGGGTGTAGCTCCCTGCTGGGCTCCACCATGCCCCTCTGCCATACAGCCAGCTAACCGCGGACTGAAAACGTGAGCCAGCATAAACCTTGAAATTGTAGTCGTCTGGTACTGTGTCTCAGTGAGGAGGAAGCGCCTAAGGCATGGGATGAGATTAGGCTGACGTCATGTGTGTTTGTGGCTGTGGAGACCAGAAAGGGAGGAGAAACCATGCTGTTATCTACCTAGCTCTGTGTGCTTTCCGTGGGGCACAGCGACACTGAGGTGTGTGAGCACAGGTGTACATCGAGACGTTACCAGTCTACTGCTCACACCCCGTGCTCTCCTAAGATAGAAAAAATAAAAGTGGGTAGAAATGAAACAAGAAAACAGGTAATTTTAAAATCACATTTTTAAGAAAAACTGTAGCTTCAAGACACAAAACTTACCTAAAGTTACAAAGTCTTGTGCCATTCCAAGAAACTCACTCTAAGAGAATTCCTAAGGATCTTAAAGATAAAATAGGGGCCAAGGATATAGCTCAGCACCACAGCGCCCGCCTGGCAAGCCCAAGGTCCTGAGTTTGATTCCCAGTACCCAAAATAAAAAGATAAAATAAATGTGTAATTTGGGGCCCAGGCTTTTCACCTGTGAATTGCTCTTCCTGCCCACAAACCTCCATCCTCAAGGAAGCAGCACTATGAAGGAGGCAACAGATCTCTAAACTTCAAATACAGTGCAAATGGTTTGCATTCTCCCTTAGCCCACTGATCTAACTTAGCCCCTTCACAGTAGGAACACAGATTCTAGATCACCCCCAAAAGCGCACACACACACACACACACACACACACACTCACACACATACACAAGACCCAGACCATAATGCACCTCTCTTGGACAGCCCACACTTCCCACAGTCCTGGGTATTTCTTTCCAATAAACCTCTTTACGCCTCTCACCCATGCATCTTAAAAAGTCTTTTTTGTGTGTGTGATGGAAGTTAATAGCCCTACATCGTCCCCCCAGGATGGGGTGAACTGAGCTCCCCTTCTCTTCGAGAGGCCTGTTTCGATCCCATCAGGTCCAACACCTAGCTGAAGCCACCTGTCACACCAAGCATGTCATAACCTCCTGTGCTCCTCCCTGCTGGCTTCTTTTTGTCCTTCGTTGGAGCTGTGCCCCTGGCTTCCCTTTCTCTTCCCCACATCTGCTTCATGGGCCAGCCCCATTTCCTCCTGGGAGCCTTCCTCATTTGTCCCGGGCACACTGGTCTTCCCATGTAGGATATCAGAGATGTTCTCACCAGCTCCCCTCACAGGGGCTTGCTCTGGCAAACTGGAACTTAATAAGTACTAAATAAATAGGGTCTATGGTCTGAGAGTTCAGGCTAATAATACTCTTTCCAAAGCACCCTCCAGAAGTCAAAAAGCAGTATATATAGTATTTCAAAGAAAGGAACGGAGAGTTCCTAAAGCTACTCTTTCAAAGGGGCTATTTCAATTAAAAATAAAGGGACATATCCCTGTTGAAATGGTAGAATTTTAAAGAGAGGAGTCATCCATCACCTGTCAGATTCTGGCCTGCGAATCCTCTGAGATCAGTTCAGGTGCAAAGAGCAGGAGGCGGTGAAGCGTTCTCTATTCAAAGAGCAGAGCATGCTTTCACATGCTGGGGTTAGTGAATGCCAGAAAAACACATACTTGATATTTTTTTCCTTTGTCCTGGGTTTTCTGACTAAATCTCCTATCTGGATGAGGAGGCTCCTATTACTTTATTACAACGAAGAGAACAAACATTTCTAAATTGCTCACTTCCTTGCCCACATCAGAAACCCTTCGCAGAGTCCATGCACCACACAGGTTGAGACCTGTGGTCTCCTCCAGAGAAGGGCACCATGATCTGGCTGCTATGTGCTGACACTGGGACCTGCTCCAAGGGCATTGCAGGAGGTGGCTTCTGCACTTCCGTCCCAGACTACATTTAGCTCCCAACCTCAGTAATGATGACAGGGCAGCCTGGACCACCTCAAGGGGGCAGAGTATGCAGTGGGACATGTGTGACTGGGTTTCCTTGACCATACAAGAGTTTAGTTACTTGTGGCTCTATTTGCACACAGTTGCTTGGGTTAGAAGAGGCACAGCAGGAGTTGAAACCATCCATGGACAAGTGTTTAGTGAGCACTGTGAGACATGAAAGTTTGAAACCCTGTGCTAGCCAGCAAAGCATGCACTGTTTCCTCATCTGGAGGCTGTAATCCTGTAGCAGTCAGGCTGCGACCTGTTGAGAGGGTCTCTCCCAGCATTTACAACAGCAGGATAGAACAGAAGATACTGGGGCTCAGTTTCATAACTGGGCTACTGAGCCTCTGTGTGGCTTACAATGCAAACTGTCTGGAAGCCACTACTAGGTGATGAAGAAGTTTGTTTCCTCAGGAAAACATCTCCTTTTTATGTCTCATGCATTCACCTTCCATGGATTCAAGCCCCATCCACACAGTGTCCCATTGCCTTGGGTTTACACTGAAGATGACATTAATTTTACCCTTTTAACACATAAGGAAACAAAGGTGTGGCACAGAAATAATTACTTCATCTTGCCACACAGAGAACAGAGTCAAAATGTGCCAAAATCAGATAAGACCAAAAGACAGGTGGGTGTAGTTCTCCTCAAACCTTCTGTGATGCCAAACAGTGAAGAGCCACAAATATCCAGGGGCACTAGCAAGACGGTGAGCTCACACAGGAGAAGTTCTGCTTTTGTTACTGCTGTGTCCTCAGTTGCTAGAATAGGTGCTGGCACAAAGTGGGCCCCAATAAATATTAAATGACTGAATAATTTCATAAAGGGCAATCCTCAAACTAAAAAATTGCCTCATGCCCTGTTTGATAACGATGTGTTCTGAGAAATACATTGCTGAGCAGTCTCGTTGTGCCAGCATCGCAGAGCAGATGGGACAGCTTCTGTGCACATATGATCGCTCGCTGACACAGACATCATTATGCAGCACAGGACTGTACTCATGGACATGAACAATGTGTTTAACCCTGCAAAGAAGTAATGTTTCACTGCAGCTGCACTTAGAGAACTAGTTACAACAGAACCAGGAATACCTGGCCCTCTAACATGAAAGGATTTGGCGGCATCTCATCACCTACAGCAAACACTAGAGTGGCCAGTGGCATCTCTGTGTGTCACAGTTCCTTCTTACCTTCTTCACGAGCACCTCCGTCTTCCTTCTGAACCCATTTGGAACTTCGTTCTTTAGCAATAATGAGCTGATCCAAATTCTCCAAATGCATGTGGCCATTTTAAGACTTGGTGACACTACATATTGCTTTATGTAACCAAAATTCTAGTTCTCTTAAGGAGCCAGCAATTTATTACTTTCTGCCCTTAAGCTCAAGGGCAGAGAAGACACGCTTAAAGCCTGCCCTAATCACATACTCTTAGCCTCTCAAAGTAACTCTGGTTCCATTCATGTTATCACCACATCCTGTGTTACCACTGTATCATGTGTGTTTGTTATTATATTTCTGAAATCCTACTATACTTTCTTTTTACAAATCTGTCTTTGTCACTGTCCTTATCACAGCAACAAAATGCCCCAAATCTGCGCTTAAAGAAGGACAGGTTCACTTTGGCTCATGTTTTCTGTCCATTCACCAAGGCAGGACAGCACAGCAGGGGAGCACGACAGAGGAAAGCAAGGTGGGACCCGGGAAGGAGATACGCCCTTCCATGTCACGCTTCCAGTGACCTACCTCTAACCAGGCCTCACCTCCGAACTGTGAGTTAGCTGTAACACACCATGACTTAATCACCTTGCAAGAATCATTTGGGGGACATTCCTGGTCTAAACCATAATAATATTTTGCTCCAAACGAGTTTATTCTCAAAGCTATAGCTGATATCATTCAGCAAATTTTTATTGGTATAATTAATGAATAAATGAATGATCCAGTCAGTCTTCCTGGACTCTTTGCCCATCTTTAGCCCATTTGACAGCCTCATAAGCTACTGTATACCTGTAGGCACATGCTGAGGAAATTAAGACTAAAATACACACACACAAATAAGGTTCAAGTATGGTTTAAAGCAAAAAGAAGTTGTACAGTGATCAACTGTGTTTAACAGGTATACCATGGAGATGTTACTAATGTACTGCCCAGACACAAGCTCTTGAAATGTGGGCAGAGAAAATTCTACCCCAAGTCTCATTACTGACTTGCTGAGGGGCAACAGGCTGAGAACAGCTCATTCACCTCTGCCCGTGTGGAGTTGTGAGTTAGGAAGAGGTATGGGGGAGCTCTGACTTAGCCCCAGGTAGCACACAGAAACCTTGGTCACAAGGGACAGATGAGTGTGTGTGTGTGTGTGTGTGTGTGTGTGGTATGACAGAAACCTTTGGAAGGTTGAATGGAGCAGTCATCAACTTTTTCAGTAAAGAGCCAGAAAGTAGATAGTTCAGCTTCATGGTCCCCTGGTCTGTGTTCTAACTACACACTAACCTCAGCCACTGTACCATAAAAGCAACCATAATTAGTATACAACTGAGTGTGGCTGGGATCCAATAAAAAGCTTTTGTGGACACTGAAATTTAGGGTTTCATACAATTTTTATGTATCATACAATATTGTTATTTTCTCAACCTTTTAAAGCATGTGAAAATCACACAACTCAGGGGCCATATAAAAATAAAGAACAGAGGCAGAAGGACCAGGGAACCATGTGTGTCCTGCCCTGGCCAGTGATGACACCTTCCTGGTCCTTGCACAACTAAAGTGGGAGAGCAGCCAAACCCCCAAATTCTAGCCAGCAGTGTTCCTGGGTTCTCCACAGCTAGGGCAGCAGATATGACAACCAAAAGACCTACCTGATCAAAGAGGAGACCAACACCCAGTAGGGGAGTTTTGCTTTGAAACAGAAGCATTACCCTAACATAGTAACTAGGTGAGAAACAGCCTTGGGAGGCAGGCTTCAAGAAGATGACAGCTAATCAGACATTACCTGGGATCCCCTTGGAGGCTGAGGGTTAGACCCCAAATACCACAGGGCCTGTGGTATTCTGTTGTGGCAGGGCAGGCTTGGTGGGTGAAATTATCCGAAGAAGTAGACCCAAAGAAGAAGGCTTTTGGTCCAGTGGTATTATGGAACTCTTGCACTGCTGCCTACATCCAGCATAAGTTAGTGCTCTGAGTTACTGTAGGTGAACATGTGGGGGGCCTAATTGTCTTCAGAAAAATCACAAACTTCTTTGTTCTGGTTAAGAGCAGTTCATGAATGGGTCTTACGGTTTGTCAATATCCAGTTGATATTTGCTGACTTTACTACTAAAGCCAAGGTGGCATAGTAGCTTGTAACAATTGGTTTCCTATCTACCCTAATATCTGGATTTCCTGAGTGTCATAAACAATATGAAGAACAGGGCACTGGACCACAGAATCTGTAAATTCTAGTACAAAAAGCTAACAAAAATACAGAAACATGAAAAAAGGCAACAAAATGCCTCCAAAAATTCTTAACTCTCCCAAAACTGGCTCAGGGTGTAGTGAGGGAAAGGAAATCACAAGCTACACACCAGAAAGTTCTGAAAGAATATTACTGGAGGTAAAACAGTTCAATAAGGTGCTTGTCAAATTTAAAGATGATATAATTAATCAGATAATGACTCTATCGAAACAAATGATCAGTGAATCTAGAGAAGACTAATAAAAACTAGTGGAGCTTAAGAAAGAGACATAAAATATGAATACTTAGCACAGAAAAAAAAAGTCTATACAAAAGTTCCAGATAGAAATCCCTGAGGTTAAAACACTGTTGAAAGTCTGAATATTAGAAGAGACCAATGTGAAGATAGTGTCACATCTAGAGGACAAGTCTGTGTCAATGATCAGTTAATGAGAGATACCTTAAAACAGCAAAGAAGATGAAAAATGGATCCAACTTCACCTACATAACTCAAAGAAGATTAATATGAGAGTAATTGGAATTAGTGAAAATCAGAAGGCAACATAAAGGGCATTAAAAAAACCTTTTACACAAGTAATAGCAGAAAATTTTCCAGTCACAAAAAGGCATTTAACATACAGTTAATTGAGACAGAACCCCAAATAGCCATGATTAGAAAAAATAAATCACTCCACATCACACAATAATTAGACTACTAGAATGTCTTTGATACTTTTCTCTTGTTGCAGATATAAAATACCCAACACCCAAAGTTAAAAGGGGGAAAGGTTTATTTAGTTCACAGTTTGTAGTGGTTTCAGTCCATAATCAGCTGGCTCCAAGGCAGAGTGGCTTGGAAGAGGGGCATCATAGACTAGAACCTGCTTTTGGCAAGCAGAACACAGCAAAGCAAGCAAGCAACCATTATATCTCATCCATGCTACTTAGAGCAGGTAGCACTCAAACCCTTAATCCTAGTGACCTTGACCCTAGCCTTGCACCTGAATCAACCCAGCATCACATAACCTAGATCCAGCCACTTCTGAAAAAGACCCACCAAACTACATGAGGCTTTGGGCGAACACTTTGACACAAGCCATAACACAGAAATACAACATGAAAACAGAATCTAAAAGACTGCTAGAGAGAAGCAATGAATCACCTATAAGTTAAAAACCCGTGAGAATTACAAGACTTCTTCACACAAACCACAAAGGCAAGAAAAATGTGGAACAAAGTGTTTCAACCCCGAAAAGAAAACAACTTCTAACCCAGACTGATATATCCTACAAAATTACCTTTCAAAAATGATGGAGAAGTAAGATGTTTCCATGATAAAGAACACCTAAATAAATTCATGACAACCAAATCAACACTCCAAAAAATACTCATGGACATTCTAGAGAGAGACAGTGAAGCTAACAATGCCAAAAGGTCCAATAGAGTGAATGCATCATGTAGGGTAGCAATGAAATAGGAGGGACAGAAAGCAAAAACAGCAACAAGTAAATAATACAATGACATGTAGAAGTCAGTACCTATCAGTTGTAACTATCAATGTGAATGTATTTAATTTGCTAATCAAACAACACAGATTAGCAGAATGGATCAAGGAACAAAATCTAATGGTATGCTGTACACAAGAAACACATCTAAACAAAAAAGAAGCACATAGACTAAAAATCACAGAATGGAAAAAAATATTTCATGCAACAGGAACCTGAAAACAAGCAGACAAAGTGAACTTCAACCCAAAGCTGGTCAAAAGAGGCAAAGAAAGGCATTACAAATTGGTTAACAGAACTATTCAACAGGAAAAGATAACAATTATAAATATAGATGCACCAAACCACAGTGCACCAAACATCATAAAACAAGCACTAATGGAGATAAAAGATCAGATAAATAGCAACACAATTATACTGGTGAATCTCAATAGCCCACTGTCACAAATATATTATCTAAACAAAAAAAAAATCAATGGAGAAATATCAGAGAAGAACAAAACCATTGAACAAATAGACAATAGATATATACAGATATAATAGATACAGATATATACAGATATAATAGATATATACAGTGTTCCACCCAACAATAGAATCCATTCTTTTCAGCTGCACATGTTATTTTTTTCAAAGTAGACAATATACCAGCTAACAAAGCATGCCTAAGTAAATGTAAAAGAATCAAAATTTTACCATGCACATTATCAGATCACAGTGCAATGACACTAGAAATAAATAGTAAAAGATACACATGCAAATGTATGGAAATTAAACAACACACTTTGAGTATTCACAGAGGAAATTTAAAAAGAAGTAAGACAGTTCCTAGAAT
>NW_004955462.1:974339-983060 GCF_000276665.1 Chinchilla lanigera
CCCAGGACCTAATGGATTTACTGCTAAATTCTACAAGAACTTCAAGGAAGATCTAACACCAACCTTCCTCAAATTCTTCAATGAAATGGAGAGGGGAGGAGTACTTCCAAAATCATTCTCAGAAGTTAACATTATCCTGATCCCAAACCAAGGATCCAGCCAAAAAGAACTATAGGCCAATTTTTCTAATGAATATAGATGCAAAAATCCTAAACAAGATAACTGGCAAACCAAATGCAACAAATTATCAAAAAGATCATACATCATGATCAGCTGGGCTTCATCGCAGAGATGCAAGTATGGTTCAATATACACAAGTCGATAAATATAACTCATTACATAAACAAAAGCAAGAAAAAAAACCCACCAGATCACTGCAGTAGTGCAGAAAAACCCTTTGACAAAATCCAGCATCCATTCAAGATTTAAAAAAAAAAAACCTTGAAAATAGGTATAGAAGGTCTTTATTTCAACACAATAAAAGCCATTTATTACCAACCTACTGCCAACATCATATTAAATGGGGAAAAGCAGAAGCCTTACCTCTAAAATTAGGAACAAGACAAGGATGACCATGACCACTATCACCACTCTTGTTCAACACAGTCTTTAAATCACTAGCCAGAGCAGTCAGACAACAGAAATAAAAGGGATATGTACCAGAAGGGATGACTTCAAAATATCATTGTTTTCAGATGACACAGTTCTGTACTTACAAGACCCAAAAACTGCACAAAAAGGCTCCTAAAACTGATGACTAAATACAGGAGTACAGTAAGTTTCCAACTTATGAACATTCAAGTTGCAAACTTTCACGGGTGTACTGAATGAGACTCACTTTGTTGGACTTAGGAATGAATCTGACTTACTGTATAGCAGGATGTAAAATAAACACACAGAAATCAATAGCATTCCTATGCATTAATAATGAACACACTAAATACTAAAAAGCAACTAGGAAAACAATACCAATCACAGTAGAATCAAAAAAGGTATTAGCCTAGCCAAAGGAGTGAAAGACCTCTACAATAAAAATCATTCTGAAAAAGGAAATCAAGGAAGAGATTATAAAATAGAAAAGCATCCCCTATTCCTGGGTAGATAGAACTAACATAATCAAAATGGCTATACTCCCAAAATTGATATAAACATCTAATTCGATCCCAATCAAAATACCAATGGCATTTCTCACATATGTAGAGAAAACAATCCTAAAATTTATATGGAGCCAGAAAAGATCTAGAATACCAAAAACAATGCTGAGTAATAAAAGCAAAGCAGGTACCATCACAATCCCAGAGGTGAAGTTATACAGATAGTCCTCATTTAACGACCTACCTGGTTAGTGACTGTTTGACTTATGACCCACATTCAGACTTACGCTGCAGGAACATGAGTGGCAATATGGCTTTATGGTGGCTTCTTTATTTATTTATTTATTTTTTTGGTTTTTCTCCGGTACCGGGAACCAAACTCACAACCTTGCGCTTGCCAGGCAGGCACTTTTGCCGCTGAGCTAAATCCCCAGCCCCTATGGTGGCTTCTTTAAAGTACAGTACTGTAATTTTTGCCAATTGTACTGTACTGTGGAGGACATTCTATAGTTTACCTTTCAAGGTATTATGTATATGAGACTTTGAACCTGACCAAACCATATGATTGTTTGTTTCTGGAAGGAGTCTAGCAAAAGCATTAGTGTAATAAGGAAACGAAAGCAGGACCTTAGTCCCTGTGGAAAGCCACTGGGAAAACAGTAGATGTTTTACTGAGATAAGTCCAAAGGAATGATAGCATGATGGCTAGCTAAGTCAAAGCTCAGTTCCTGTGATAATTAAGCTGCATTGCCCTCACTAATCCTGTTAATGATTTCTCCAATTTCTCCTGTTTCTGCTTTTTGTGAGGATCCCAATAAACGGCTAAAGAAAACTGTAATCAAGGCTTAGTCCTAGGGGCTGTAGTTCCCATCCCATAACTTTGTCTCTTTTGTTTTCCTTTTCATCTGCTGCACCTCATTCTTGGGACCTGTCACCCCACACAAAAACCGATGTATAACTGACACTGTATAGTACTGTAGTTTTATGTCTATTGTATATTACACTACTACATGTAAGAGTTATGCAAATAAAAGCAAAATCATCAAGTTGGAATTTCTTTTGACCATTTCTTTGTTCTGAATATTGTAATGTACATATTATATACAATTCTTCATTTAGTGACCAATTCTGTTAATGACCTAAGCCAAAGGAACATAATTTAGTCATTAAATAAGGAATGACTACACTATAAAGCTACAGTGATTAAAACAGCACACTATTGGCACAAAAATAGGCATACGGATCAATGGAGCAGAATAGAAGCAGCAGAAACAACTCCATGCACATTCACCTATTTGAATTTTGACATAGGGGCCAAAAAACATGCACGGGAGGAAAGGTAGCCTGCAATAAATGGTACTGAGAAAATTGGATATTCACATGCAGAAGAGTAAGTCTAGAGCCATGCATCTCACTATATACTAACCTAAAATCAAAATGGATCAAAGATATAAACATTAAAGCAGAAACATTGAATCTGCTGGAAGGTAAAATATGTACAACTCTTGAAGACAGAGGCATAGGCAAGGACTTTCCATACAAGTCCCCAATAGCACAAGAAATAATACTGAGAATCAACATATGGGATCATATCAAATTTAGAAACTTCTGCACAGCAAAGGAAACTGCCAGAAGACTAAAGAGACAACCTACAGAATGGGAAAAATTGTTTCCAGCTATTCCTTGGACAGAGGACTAACATCAAGAATATATAAAGAACTTTTTAAAAAATGGGCAACTAAAGTGAATAGTCATTTCTCAGAAGTGCAAGTAGTCAATAAATACAGGAAAAAATGCTCAAAATCCCTACTTATTAGAGAAATGCAAGTTAAAACTACAGTTTTACAACTTACAGGCATTCAAGTTGTGAACCTCCACAGATGTGAAGAGACCTCACATTACAAACATTTGTAAAAGTGAACAAATCACAGAGGTAGCTCACATGTCTGCTGGACATTGTCACAGTCATGCTGCTGTGTGCTTACTATACAGTGTGACAGTGCTCAGTAGTGCAGGGTATTCGGGGACTTTCTGTATTTATATGTGTTGTTTTCTTATGCTTACATTGTATATTTGTATCAAAGGTATATGAGACTTTGACAGACTTACAAATGAATCTGACTTTTGAACATTCTCCTGGAATGGAAGTCATTGGTAACTTACTGTACACTGAGATACCAACTTACCCCAGAAAGAATGACTATCATCAAAAAAAATCTAATAATAGCAAATATGTTAGGGAGGTTGTAGGGGAAAATTAACTCTTCTACATTGTTGGTGTGAATGTAAACTAGTACAACCACTATGGAAATCAGTACAGAGAATCCTCAAAAACCCAAAAATAGAAATTCCAGTTGACCCAGCTAATATTCTTCTAGGTATCTTCCCAAAAGAGTTTAAAATTATTACACTGTAGGGATGTGTGCATAGGCAAGGACATCATGTTTATAGCAGCATGATTTATAATAGCTAAATCTTGGAAACAGTACATATATCCATCCACAGGTGAATGGATAAAGAAAATGTGGTATTTATACACACTGGAGTACTACATTGCCATAAAGAAAGATAAACATGAGGAATGTGTAAGTACATGGATATAAGTTGATAATATAATGTTATATGAAATAAGCCTGACACACAAGCTCAAATATTGTATTTTCTTTTACATGAGACTATATAGAAAGGAGGGGAGAGAGGGAAAGAGAACACAAATTAAAAGATGGGAAGAAGGAAGAAGTTCAGATAATTACCTGAATTACCTACTTTGCAGTTTAAAAAGTATTTTAATACCTAAGCTAATCGGTTTCATTTATACTATTACTTTTTCAGTTCATTGAAAAGAAAGTTTTATACTATCATCTGTTGCTTTTTTTGTAAGATAGAATTTTTTATGTCTATGCCTTGTACTTTCTGAGTAACAATTTTGAAGATGGTATATAGCATATAAACTAGCCTTATTCTATTATTTGGTCATGAAACTATTTTATTTTCACATAAAATAAAAATTTTAAAAATAGAGAACAGGCTGGATTTGACCAATTGACCAAATCAGGCTCCTGGGCCATTGCTTGCTGGCCTCTGATCTGCTGTGCAGAGATCATGCTATGTAGAGATCATGCTATGTAATAACGTGTGAACATCCTCATTCTGAAAACCAATGCCCAGCAGTTCCTCAGAATGCCTGTTACTTGACCTACTCCAAATAAGGACGCTTTTCCCCTGTGGAAGAGAGGAAAAGGTAACAAGTTCACAGTGAGCCCCGTGGATCACTGGGTTTATAACCAAGCTCCACATTCATCCTTATTCCAATGACTCGCATCAACCTCATAGCTGTTCCACCAAACCACAAAGCCCACAGTTGGGAAAAATAAAAAGGAAAATGTTCTTACGCTATTAAAATATGCTGGACTGTTCCTTAAGCAACTAGGCAAATTATACTCTTGTACTCTTGAGACCAATCTTCCTTGCTACCACTTCTATGGAGTGGGAATATGGTTAAGATGGAAGTTCAAGGCCCTTTCCTCATCCAAGCTGGGGAGGTGGTGTACAGAGCCCGCCAGGCCTCTCTTCCTTGGCTTTGTCCACCTTGTTTCTGGTCCTGTGGTGAGGAAAGAGGCCTTTCCCCACCTCAGGAGATACATAGTAACAAGTCTAGTGTTGGACTGTATGCTAATATGGTAATGGCCTTTCTTTTGCCTGGAGCTCCTCTTGGGCTTTGTTTATCAAAAGCAGGCAATGAAATTCTGGCCAAGGAAATGACAAAGTCTGTCTCCTTGACCACACTTTAGTCAAGCTCTTGTGAGCCCTTTCCTCAGCTAAGCCTCAACCCTATTCTGTGAAAACCACAACTTTTAGCACAAATAACTTCACCTGCCACTCCCCTCCCCCATACACACATACCCAGACTTGAGCAAACCCTACTATAGCAGCCCAAAGCTGTGTCCCTCAGTTCCTATCTGTTTGTTTGTTTTGTCTTTTCTTCTGGTACCAGAAATCAAACTCACGACCTTGCACTTGCCAGGTAGGCGCTTTGCCGCTGAGATAAATCCCCAGCCCCCTCAGTTCCTATCTGAAAAGACTCAAGGATGACAAAATAATTTATTCCAGCCAACAAGGTAATTATCTGAACTACTTATAGCGTATATTTAGGTGTCCCCCAAAGCCTCATGTGCTCATACCTGGGGCTTTTAGGAGGTGACTGGATCATAGCTGTGTGATACTCATGACTGTATTAGTCCACTAATGGGTTCACAGCTGGATGTGATGTTAGGCAGTAAAGCCTGGTGGGAAGAGGTGGGTCACTGGCCATGGCATGGAACAATATGCCTCCTTCTCCTCTGATCATGCCGTGCTTCTCGCTGCCATGTCAAGAACTCTTCTCCTCTGCCATTCCACCCTGCCTTGGAGCATGCAACTATGGACTGAAACCTCTACAACCTATGAAGCAAAATAAAACTTTCCTCCTTTAACTTGTGAGTATTGGGTATTTTACCCAGCAACAAGAAATAATTAAGACATGACTCAATAAGGCTCTGACCTTCCATTTGGAAAGAATGAAAAATCACAATTACAAATCTTTTCTCTATTCATTTGCTATGTATGTGTATCTCTTCCACTTCACGGTACACCCTCAAGGACCGGAAAGGTATGCCTTTAAAATTAATCCTCAGGAAGGAGAAAGGCTCTGTCCCTCAGTCACAGCAGGTAGGAGACTGACTAACACATAAACTCTACTTAGCAAACCAAGATGGCCTAATCACATGGACCAACACTGCCCCCACTCATGTATTTTCTGTAGTTTTCCAATTTCTGATTTAATCAGGTCCCTCCTACTCTCCCTCCCTCCTCTCTTTGAAATGTGCTGTCACCTCTACATGGGTCAGAGTTGAGCTCAGTTCTACACTGAAGTGCCTTTCCTCTACTGCAGTAGTAATGAATGAATTTTGTGTTTCCTGCTGTGCAGAGCACAGCAAGTGAGAGGCTGGTACCACACATGGTAAAAGAACTTACCAAGAGTCAAGGCATATAAAAACATTAAGAGTTACTGAGACACTGCAAGACAGCAAGCAGCAAGCGAGTCTATGAGAGGAACATGCCATCAGGGTGTCAGGCTGAGATTTTTATCAGGGTTTGAGGACATGCAAAAGTATGGGCTGATCAAAATAAGCATTCCAGGAAAGCTTTCTTTAGGTCAGCTTGCACTCTACTTATGTCACAGAGGCACTTGTATTATGTCAATAGTTATACATTAAAGAAGCCAATTTGACATGGTCCACTACTGACAGAAGTCAGGGTTTAGGCAGGCAGTTAGGACTATGACCCCAGGAAGGAATTACATAAACAGAATGGAATGCTCCAAGCAAACAGCCATTCCCTGCATCTGGACTGGTTTTCCAGGAATTTAGGGATACTGAGCAACTAGACTTTTCAGTTCTGCATTAGGAAGCCATGAGTCCAGATTGGTCAGTTTAAGCCTACAGGGCCACTTGTGGTTTTTCCCCACTGGACACTGGGCAAAATCCTACACTCTGCTTATGCATATGAACCCCTAGACAAAGAACCTTCTTGGTAACCCACTCAGGTCCCTTCCTGATTAACGGGAGCTTTTCTTTTGTTTGCTTTTGCTTTTTCAATAAATTTCCCCAATTTGCAACTTGTTTGCCTCCTCCATCCATAATTTCATTCTTTGACTTCATGAGACACCAACCTTAGCTTTTGAGTAATACTACTGTGGTCCTCACAGAAGGTCCTCAAAGCTCACAGTAAGATAAACATATGCACTGACTCTGAGACAAGGGTCACAGACCACTGGGAAGAAATAAATAGGTTCCACATCAAAGGCAAGGTTATTATTTACTTTCATTGAATATTATAAGCACTTAGCACATGCCAGTTCAGAGAAGCATGATGGGGCAAAAGGCTAGGTCTACTGTAACTGTCCTGCCACTGTAGATGAACACTTTCTCTGCCTTAGCCTCCATATTTAGCACCTTTAACTATTATCTGGATTTGTCTTACTTTAATAGAAACCAAGTGTAGGTCTGTAAAGGGCTGCTAGGTTTTTCTCTCTCTCTGATGGATTGACAACTGGTGGTCAGCTTGCAACACACAGCTGAACTGAATCAGCATGGTGCTGGGTTTGGAAGGCCCACCTGAGGATTGTTGCTAACAGAATGAGAAGGAGAACTGAGAGGAAGAGCGAGTGCTGTTGGTTCTCCCAGAGAAGCATGTTGTGCTGCTTTCCCTAATACAAACTCGGCTGTTCTCATCACTGGAGGAGCTCAGGATCTCATTGTCACTGAGGATGGCTGTGTTTCACTTCGGGGGAACTATGGTCCTTACTTTGAGTATCTCTTCCTGGCTCCAGTGTAAATTCCTCAGCCTGCTAGTACAGATCCTTCACTCTACTGGCGCAGACTTTCTAGTGTCCACCATGGACCTTTGGGCTATCCCAGCCCAGATCCCTGAAACAAGCTTGCATGAGACGTTGTCTTGGGCTCTAGGTAGGGGCATTGCCATGGGCTTTAGGTCTTCATCTGGACTCGGGAAGGACATTGCTGTGGGATCCAGACACTCAGCTGGATTCTTTGGGTCTCTAATGTGTGGACAGATTTCCTGCACTCTTTTGTATTTGACTCTTTGGGTGACTATTATAAGATAATCATATAAATTATGTGTCCTGTATTAAATTGTTTTCCTTGCAAACCCTGACTATAACACTCTCTGATTAAAACAAAATGAAACAACAAAAGCAAACAAAAACTGAAAGAATTTAGGGGGAAAATTCCATTTGGACAAAGCTGCTGTATGAGGTGGTGAATCTAGAATGGTAACCTTGCACCACAAGGGAACTCACTTAAGGGCCAGGCCAACAGCTGTGGCCACATAGATCTTAACATGTGAGCCAGCAATGACACTAAATAACCAATCCCAGACCCACACTTCCCAGGACCCCTGCTACCTGAATACTGTTTAAGCTTTTCTGAGGATGGCCTTGAAACCAAACATGTCTTGGCTCACCTAACATATAAGAGCTGACCAGGACATGTGGTCAAAAGGCAGAAATGCCTAAAGAATAATCTTGGTTTTGACTCAGCTGAAGGTAGCAGAAACTCAGCCTAACATTTGGCCATGAGAAAGGAATCTGTTGGTCTACATACCTGGCAGGTTCAGGCCTAATTTTAGGTCTGGCAGAGCTAGATTTGGGTACTGACAAGGTCATGAGAAACCCTTCTCCTTGCATAGTTATTCTGCTTCCTCCAACTGATGTCAATCTCATCTTCAAGATGTTCGTCCCTCTAGGTGGTGAAGATGGCTACCAGCAGGACCAGGCCTACCTTTCTCCAGCTTGGCCACACCTGTGAGAACAGGGTCCCTCTAGCCCTTTGGTTCCAGCAAAAGACTTATTTGCTGGCTTATATCCCTACCACCTGATTGCTCACCATGGTCAAGGGACATGAGACATTCTAACTGGCCAAGCTGAGATCTCATGGATGTGATCAACCTAGTGGGGAAAAAAGAAAAAGTTGAGATGCCATGATCAAAAGAGACAAACAAGGCTGGTGATAAAGCCCAGTAGCACAGCACCTGCCTGGCAAGTACAAGGTCCTGAGTTCAATTCCTG
>NW_004955462.1:983189-1013927 GCF_000276665.1 Chinchilla lanigera
TTAGGGAAAAAAGAATTAAATCTTAGACCCTAACCATTAGATTACTATAACCACCCTGGTCATTGTAGACTACGGAGGCCACCACGCTTACCTCACTCACCTGCAGCATTTCACAAACTACTAAGGGTATGCTTAGTACTCAGTATGCTTTATTGTTCCTTAGCACAGTGCCTGGCTTATAGTAAATACCCACCAAATACTAATTTTACCAAATGTTCTTTCACAGATGGGAACAGCAGTACAATGAAAACATTTTTCATTAAGGACAGTAGAACAATGAGAACTTCTTTCACACGTTGAGCCCCAAGTGTGTGCTTGACTACCAACATTTTAAGATGCCAGAACATAAACTTTCCCAGCAACACAGCATACTCTGTGCTTGTTTACCTCTCACAACCAAGGGTGCCGTTACCCATGGTTGAAGTCAGAGCCATACCCATCCGCCTCCATAATAAGCATCACCTCCAGGCTCTAAGCATGGTCCCCCCTCGCCTGACTGCTCCATGTCTCTCACAGCCTGCACTTATTCCACTCTTGGTAAATTCTTTTACCACCCACATCACTGGTCCTGTATATGTTGTCAAGCATGGCAATATGTGCAGACAGCGGTCATGGTGAGCCGAGGACAAGGGCACTGGTCACCACTGTTATGGTACAGTACCTTCCCCTGCCCAAACAACAGAAGGTCAGGGCTGAAAGGGACCTTATAAGTCATCTAGTCCCCATTTCCTGGATTACAGTCATGAAACCAGAAATCCAGAGAGGGTGAGTGGCATGACCCAATCTCACAGCTAATCAGGGTCAATGCCGTGACCTCTTCGCAGCTCCCTGATCATTACGGTGATTTGCAACACCCAGAACATTTTCATGTGAAACTCAAGGAAATGATCATTCTTTCCTTTCTTAAGGATTCTTCTCAGCATAAGTTGTCCTTGAGGGCAAAAGTAATGAAAAGCCTCGACACATGACTTTTGAATATCTTTTGTGTTTTTAGCCTTCAGCCTACAGACCTTTCAAATTATTTCACTGTTTTAAGTGGTTTTGTATGTGTTACAGAAGAGGATAAAGAAAAGATCAGGAATTGAGAAAGACTGAGAAGAGGAGAGAGATGACCGGGACTCTAAAACATGGGTGGGGTCCTGTGTCTTGGAAGGACAGAAAATCCCCATCCCTCTGTTCAAGGCTTATCTGATTATTAGCTCACAGAAGGGAGCTGCCAGGCAGGGAGACTTATGGGACATTCCAGCCCTGATCTATGTTGAATAAATAGGCAGAAGCCCAGAGTACTCAAGGGCCTGTAGTGCTTTCACACTAAGCTCAAGAAGTTTTCGCACCATGATGATGGATTGAGCAGAAACAAAACTGGAGGTGGAGCCATTGGGGAAATTCGAGGTGGGAGATGGTGGGGAAAGGTGGCAAATGTGGAAAATGGCCAAGAGGCCCTACGGGGCCTCCCCTAGAACTAAATGTGCAACAAGTCAGCACAGATTCAAAGTAGCTGATGCCTGGGCTTCACCTGCCAGGACATAAGCCAGGGTTCCACCCTCATGCCCAGAAGGAGCCAGCCTGGCCCTAGTCAGGCAGGATGATAAATGAGGAGGCATTCTGCAGAATTAATGGGCTCTGCACAAACCTAGGGATTTAGTAGTAAGCGCCAGACTTCTCTTCCCTTTGTAGCATAGCCTGGTATTCTCAGACTGGAGTGCAGTAGATGAAGGATGCATGAGGTAGAACAGATATACCTAACAGGCAAGATATCTACAAATATATCTTCCCCTTGGCAACTTGGACACCTTTGGAGGTATTTGCAGGGAGCACCTCCACCCAGAAACAGCACTATAGCAGACCCAGCCCCAGCCCTGATTCTGCCTGAGCTCAGTGGCTTGGGCAAGCGGCTGAACCGCTCTGAGTCTCCAAGGTGAGGGTACTAACTGTGCACATCAGAGTTATGAAAATCTGATGAGTGACCTCTACCTCCTACTAAATCTGCTCTTCCCAAGAATGTGTCAGGGAAAGGCAGGTGAGTCAATTCATTGTTTATGACCAGTATTTCCGTTAAAGCCAAATAATAATAGGATCCAAATTGACCTTAAAAATAGAGAATGAAAAAAAAGCTTCCATTAGTCTGTTATCCTGGCCACAGTCTAATGTAACAAATCTATTTATAGAAATGGTCATTGTGAGCCCTTAAAAAGATTTCTGCATAAACATTTCAGAGTGTTTTTCCTGTGGCTTCTTCCCTACGGCTCTGGGGCCACTGTATCCTCACTCACTGTCCCTGTGTGCTCCTCAACCCAAACATCTTGGGACAGGAAGACTGATTTCCGGAAGAAGGCTTGGCAAGCTACAGGAGCTAATGCAGCTTCTGCTCAAGGACCTCCCACCCCTGTCATCAGATAAAATGAGCACAGTTTCCATTGCGATTCATCCCTTGGTGATCCAGTTTTGTGTTAATCAACAGCTCAAGAAGCTTCCAAGTAATTTGCTATACCTCAAATTGAAACAAAATGTACCAGAAATACAGACAAAACCCCTTTGAACCATTTTTGAGGTCTCAAACCTCTGATAAAGGAAGAAATTATTTGGACTTGCCTATGCTGAATGCCAAACAGTTTGGCAAAGGTCAAGTTTTACAAGGTGGATTATAAATAATGGAACATTTCTCACTGAGAAGATTGAAAGAAAAACTTGAGAGAAGGCCAAGACTAGTGAAAACAGAAACTACTATTTTCCATGCTGCAGCTCTGAAATTTCTCCATGCCTTCTTTGGTTTCCCTGAAGTGAAAGGATTTGATAGGACAAAGTATATTATAAGTCCCTTTAAAGTAATTTGCTTTGTGTTCAAGAAAAAAAATCATAATCAGCAATCCCGAAAATCTCTTCAAAGCTTCAAAAAGAACACTGAATGCATTAACGTGAACTGGGCTTTTACATCCAGAACTGACTTTTCCTTTTGAAGACATGATCGGTAGTTTTACAGTTGTCACTGCTGGGCTTAAAATCCCACATCAAGTGGCCAGAATAAAAGCTAAGTCCAAATGGAATAAAAAGCCATCAGATATTACTGGGACTCACTTTAAGTCAGATGATATAGGGGAAAAAGCCTCAGAAATCATTGAAGATACACAGAGTTAAATCTTTCTTGAGTAATGTATCAAACATAGACTAGGAAAATTATTTTTAGTTATAGCTAAGGGCTTAAGAAGCAAATTTTTCTTCATTTCCTTTTTTGGCAAGGATTGCAAGAGCTTTTCTGTGGTTTCTTACAAGTGTTATGTGTGTACTTTTCATAAAGGGATATTTAAATTTGCATATCTATATACACAACATGCTATTTTCCACTTCTATTCTTCCCCAACAAAAGCAATGGAAATCTAAACATTTGGTTAAGAGACCTTGGTTGCTTTAAAAAATACTCCGCAGCTAATCACCCCTTCCAACTAGTGAAAGAAAGCAACTGAGAAAGAAGAGGCTGCTGAGACTGGATCTCATTAGTACGCTGGGCAGTAGCATCTCCCCCTTTCTTAGAGGGCTACTCTGACTCCTTGTAATGTACAGACTATGACCAAACTCAGACCCATTGCCTTTGGGCAGGAAGAGCTCCTAAGCAAAGTTATACTGATGAGGTCATCATCTGATGGCATTATTGAGAGGTGACAGAAACAGGAAATAGGCCCTATATGAAGGGAGTGAGTTATGGGAGTGTGACCTTAGGGACTGTACCTAGCCTTGGGCCCTTTCTCTCTGGCTCTTTCCTTCTCACTGTGCTTCCTGGCAGCCATGAGGTGGATGGCTTTCCTCCATCAGGCCCTTCTGCTATATTTCTGCTTGGGAACTAGCTGACCATGGACTGAAACTTCTGAAACCAAGAGCCTAACTAAACCTTTTCCCTTTAAATTGTGGGTATTAGGTATTTGTCACAGCATCAAAATGTTAAGTAACACAGACACAAACCAAGTTCTCCAGTATCACAATTCAGTGAAGTTATGCCAAGAATGTAAGGATGGTTCAAAATAAGCAAATCCACAACTGTGATATATATAATTAGTAGAATAAAGGGAAAAATATGATCATCTCAGTAGATGTTTTAAAAATGCCTGTGACAGAAATCAACATCCTTTCATGATAAAAACTCTTAACAGTTTAGATATAGAAGGAATATTTCTCCACACAATAAAAGTCATATATGACAAACCCACAGTGGTGGAAAGTAGAAGTTTTCCTCTACAATAAAGATCAAAAAAAGATGCCAAAAAGAACTCAGTTTTCTTCAGTCACTCCTTAGGCATTTCATCAACCAGGGAAAGTTAAATCCTATCACAGGAGACTAGAAGTTAACTCCGCATCCAAGTACACATTGTCACTTTTCCCTTTTTGCTTCTATTGAAAAAAATACTAGAAATCCTAACTGGAGAGATTAGGCAGGAGAAAGAAAACAAGAGAGACAAACAGACACAGACAGACAAAGAGAGATACTGAGAGAGCAACGCACACAGAAAGAGAGAAAGAGCAAAAGAGAGCAAGCAAGTGTGAATCCAAGTCAGAAAGGAAAACATAAACTTTCTCCACAGGTGACATCTCTGGTATACAGAAAGCCCTGAAGACTATTCCAAAACACTGTTAGAACTAACAAGTCATTAAAACTGCAGAGTACAAAAATTAGTAGTGTTTCTATATACTAACAACAAACTATCTGAAAAAGAAATCAAGAAAGCAATTTCACTTACAATAGCTACCAAAACACTTAGGAGATAATTGAAACAAGGAGGTGAAAGACCTGTACACTGACAACTATAAAATACTGATGCAATAAATTGAATAAAACACAAATAAACAGGAATATGCCCTGTATCCATGGATTGAAAGAATATTGTTAAAAGCTCATGCCTCTCAAGCCTATCTACAGATTCAAAGCAATCCTTGTTAAAATTTCAGTGACATTTGTCACAAACCAGAAAAATATATCATAACATTCATATGGAACCACAAAAGACTCTGAATAGTCAAAATGGTCCTGAGTGAAAGGAATAAAGCTGGAGACACCATATTACCTGATTTGAAAATCTACAACAAAGCTATGGTAATTAAAACAGTGTGGCACTTGCATAAAAACAAACCCTTGTCTGATGCAACAGAGCTAAGAAATAAATATGCAAATTGATATACAAGATTTTGGGCAAAGATGCCAAAAACAGACAATTGTATTAGAAATGGTGGTATATTCCTATAACTCCAGCCCTCTAACTGCTGACGCAAGAGGATCACATGTTTGTGAAAAACCAAACAATTTTGCAAGACCTGTTTTAAAAAATAAAAATATGGCTAGAGATATAGTTCAGTGTGAAGGATCTGGGTTCAATAATCCCCAATACTTCATATGTGCATGCATGCATGTGCACATGTGTGCATGCACACACACACACACACACACACACAAACACACACACAGGAAATGATAGTCTCTTCAATAAACTGTACTCAGAAAACTAGATATCCACATGCAGAAAAATAAAATTACACCTCATATTACATCACTAAAAAAAATCAACTCAAAATGGATTTAGGATTTATAAGAAACTGTTAAAACTACTGGAAGAAAACACAGTGGGAAAATTTTATGACATTGGTATAAGAATGATTCTTTATATGACCTCAATAGCACAGGCAACAAAAGAGAAATTAGATAGGTGAGAGTATATCAAACTGAAAAGCTTCCATATGGCAAAGGAAATATCCAACAGAGATAATAGTGTATAGAAAAGAAGAGGATATCTGCAAACCATCTATCTAACTCAGTGGTTAATAATCAAATTATTGATGGTGCTCAAAACTTCCAATAGTAAAAAAAAACAGCCTGATTACAAAATGGATGTACCAGTTGTCAACCTGCCTGGACTAAGGGATTCCTGGAAAGGTGAGTAGGTCATGGGGGTGCCGTACTAATCAGTGGATTAATCCACTGATGTCCATGACTAAATTGCTATTAGGCAGTGGGGACCAGCTGGAGGTAGTTTTCTAGGGGCATGCCTTTGAAGAATAGATCTCTTGTTGGCACTGCTCCCCTGCTCTGCTTCCTGGCCACCGTGAACTAAGCAGCTGTGCTCCCCCATGCCCTTCCACCATGTTTCTGCCTTGGAGCCAGCACAATTGGGAATATCATTAAACCCTTCTGCTTCTCAGTGTCTGTCATTTAAACTGGAAATCTACCTAGTGACAGGTGGAATGTCAAGGTTAATCAATACATACATCTACAGAGGTACAGTACTCTTAAGGGAAGGAAAGTCCTTGACTGCCATTAGGTGTAGCCAGACCTCTACTGTCCAAACTCTTGACTCAGAAGGACACCATGGAATAAAACCCCAGCTGCACTGAGCAGGAAAGGGGCCATTGTGAGTGGCTGGACCAAGCCCAGGCAGAAAATACCTGTGGCTTCTATCTTTCCGAGATGAATGAAGAGATTTTCTTGCCTTTTCAGGTCCTGCAGAGTGAATATGACTTAGTCTTTGAGAGCCTTTGATCCCCTCTCTCACTGCAGCTGGACACGTGGGAAGGTCAGACCCTAGGGTCCATCAGTGACTTCCCTCTTGCCAGATCGAGTGTCTCTCCTAAACCTTGAATTTCAGCTTCTGGCACTGCTGCTCCACCATCCCAAATAGCCTCTGGATGCCCCCACACCACACTGCCCAATCTTCTGCCTATGTCTGTGACAACTCTATGACTTCTGGGCTTGGTACTTTTAGGGGAGATACTAGGGATGGAACCAGGGCTTTGCACATGATAGGCAAGTGTTTTACCACTGAACCACATTCCTAGTCCCTCCAATTTCTTATTTTGATACATGGTCTTGTTAAATTACCCAGAATTGCTTGAACTTGTGATCCTCTATGCAGAGCCTCCCAAGTAGCTGGGATGACAGGCACGCAATCACTTTTTTGCATCCTTCCTATTCCCAGATGCAGTCAAGTGCCCAAGACTTTGTCCCTGACCTCTGGACTTTCCTATGTCTCCAAGATGCACTCCTTCTGCCTCCCAGGCTAGGATCCTCAACTCTCCACCTCCAGCTCACCGCCCACAGGACATAACACTCTGTCCTCACTTGCAAACCACTGCATACCATGCACAGAAACAGAGCTTCTGCCTTTCTTTCCAGCCTGACATTCTGGGCTTCCCAATGGGCTAAATCCTTACCCTAAGCCCATTCTTAGCTGAACTCCTGTTACCCTTCTAGTTCTTGCTAAGTCTGCTTCCCCAAGAGAGGGTGAGAAGCAAGTCTCTTAGCCAGTTAGGAGACCTGGGATCACAATCCAGGTTTTTAAAATGAGGAATCTCAGAAACCAGCCTGGATTGGTTTCTCATTAGGGGAAAAATGAGGAATGTAATAATGATCCTGACTGGATCTGCACAAGTTGAGTTCTAATCCCATTAGCACACCCCATAACTCGCCAGGCTTCTCCTCTAAACCTGGTTTCTCATTTGAAAAATGGGGACAATGTCACCTTTCTTTTGGAATTGTGAGGAATAAAATCAACAGTAAGAACAATTATGGCAGCTGCCTTTGAATCAGCCCTGTGTGACAGGTATTTTGCTAGGGGCCAGTAGATGAAAAAAAGAACAGGGCCCATGGATTGTTTTACTTCTGGGGACTTTGTTGTCAGTAAACAGTCTGACGGATCATAGAAGAAAGGAGACCAGATGAGCCCTGTCCTTAGAGATGCAGGGAACAAAATTCTATCACAGCACAGTACAAGTGCCCATTTGTAGCCACGTCCTGGCACTGGCAACTACAGCAGCCCAAACCCCAGTAAGTCACGCGTTGAATGGGAGAGGAGGCTCTATGGAGACATCGCCCAATGGGGAAAGGATTGAGCAAATGGAAAAGGGCTGGGGATCAGGCAACATCAGACACACTGACCTCATCCCTGCATCCTGAAGGAGTTCTCTTTGGGAAAGCCACTGGTTCTGGCCTGTCTGAATCAGCCCTGTGTGTCCAGGGAAACATGGAGGAGCCAACTACATTCCTCCGGGCTGGAGTCAGGGTGTCTGGCACCACTGAAAAAAGTTACTGTCTCTAATATCCAGTTTCCATTGGATTTGGGCTCACAGGTAAACCTGACCCAGGTCTCACGTCCCCAAAGCCTCTTGCATTATTGGGTTAATATGATCTCTTAGTTATATGGACTGATCAGGCCCATAATTTCCCAAATGAGTGGAAGGTGAAGACTTAAATAAAAGAGACAAATGCTATGATTTTAGGGTTCCAGGAGGTTCAAAACCCTATAACAGAATTCAAGATTCTCTCGGGGGTAAGACAAAGAACTTCTCTGGGTGGCCTATATTTATTTGGTTTTCAAACAAAGGAGGGCAGATACTGAAAAAAACATGACACTCTTAGCAGGACCTTGGTAGATATTTTCCCAAGCAGTAAACTGTGTCAATCAGGAGAACTGCCTTATCCTTAAATTGACATTTATTGTAGAAGTGTCGATCCTGCAGCTGCAGTCTCCTTTTAGTTAATAGGGGTTGGAGTCAAACATCTTTAGCTGTGGCCTTATCTTGTCCTTTGAGGCATCACAGCTTCACAGGCCAATACAGGCCTCAGAGGGACCAGTGACTCACAGAAGTTCACTTACCATGAAGCCACTGTGCATCTCCAGACAAGGGGCCTAGGCCTTGGACAGTCTCACAAGTAAACACAGAAAACCAATTGGTTAATTTTAAATCCTGCTCAGAGCCGCTTTGTAGTGGTCTCCATCATTGCATGACCCCAGCCTTCCCCACAAATACAGTAAGTCCTCCACTTACAAACAAGTTCCATTCTGGGAGAACATTTGTAAATCAGTTTCATTCGTAAGTCTAACAAAGTGAGTCTTACACACCTTTGACGCAAATAAACAATGTATATTGCTTTGCACTTCCTAGCAGTCCCCTCCACAGCTCCACTGCTTTTTCTCCTGCTTCTGGACATCCTGGGATGATTGAGCACTGTACTACTGTACACTGTCACACTGTGCCGTACACACACAGCAGCACAACTGTGACCGTGTCCGGTAGACTTATGAACTACTTCCACAATTTGTTTGCATTTATGAATGTTCCTAATGTGAGGTCCATCTGTATCTGTGAAAGTTCACAATTCAAACATTTGTAAGTCTGGGACTTACTGTGGTAGATACGGTTAAAAAGGCACCAGGGTAGGCATCAGGGAGCCTGGGATGTTTATTTTCATAACCACTAATATCCTCTGTGACCTTGGGATCATGACTTCTGTGGTTGTAAGAGTTCAATAAGAAAAGCAGCACAGAACTTCAGGAACTTGTGATCCTCCAGCCAGTCAATCAAAAAGGACCAAGATGGCCATAGTACATGATCAATAGTCCCTTTAATGGTGGGAGATAAGTGGTAACAGAATATCCAAAAATCTGAATAACCAAGACCACCATAACAAAATATGCTGGATAGGAAAGGTCTGCTGGCTATGGTAAGATAAGCTCATCCCTAACAGAGAGCAAGACCAAATCTGCCAATTTCCTGCCTGAAGTCTCCATTTGTGAGATGAGCTGCTCTGCACCTAGCCCAGCTGGTCAGTATGTTCCATACAAAGTGTCATCTACTGTACACAACTATAGTTCAGGGGTTTCCATTGTCCCACTGGCAGGGGCTACCGACATTCCATTCCTTCTGTTTTCCTCTCAAAGTGTGTTTTCACAGTTGTTATTTCCATGAGCACAGGGGATGGAACCGCCTGAGGATGGACTGATATATTTTAGATATCAACTATATGGAATTTAGAAATCATGCATGTGATCATTTTATCCACCTATACTCAGCTTCATGATGTCCTTCAGAAGGTGCGGGGTGGGCAGGGTGCAGTGGAAAGGGAATTATTACCCAGCAGGGACAGGAGGTACTGGGAAGCCAAGGGTGTGGTGCAGAAGACCAACTGAGTTCAAGCTATGAGTCACAGTAGTGCTGGGAGCTGAGCTCATATCCAGGAAGACCCATACTGGATCCCTGAGGCCAAAATGACACCCCCATCTTTCTCCAGAGAAAGGAGGGATAAGAGGGTCAAGTTCTTCCTAGTGATAGAATCTCCGTTCTGCATCCTGAAGAGGGAATTGGAGGAAAAGTGATTTATGACAGTTCTCCCTGGCAGCTATATATACCTAGAGCCAATGTGTGTCCACTTCCTGTGGGCTCCAGAGGTCCATCCATCAAGATCCAGCAAGGAAACTCTCTCACAGCTCCTAAGACAGTAGTGACCAGTTGAGTGCTGGCTCACATCTGTAACCCCAGCACTCTGGGAGGCTAAGGTACGAGGATCACAAGTTTGAACCCAGCCTGGGAAACTTAGCAACTTAGTGAGACCCTCTCTCCAAAAAAAAAGAAAGAAAAAGGAAAAAAGGGGCTGGGAACAGCTCAGTGAGAAGACCCTGGTTCAATCCCCCATCCTAGGGAAGAAAACAGGAACCATTCTTCCAGCCATAGGGGAATAAAGCTGGGCTGACGGTGGAATGGAACCAAGATAGGTGAGTGGGTGGGAGACTGAGGGTGAACACAGCCCCACAACAGTCCTGACATCCTCGCCCTTCTCTACTACTTTTAAGATTAAGTACATTTGCTGGAGTGCAAATCCAAGGCCGAGGAAGGGAAAATGACGATGGATAGTAGAGTGAGAAGACAGAATAACCACAGCGATAATAATTGAGCCAACATGTGTTGGGCCCTTACTGTACATGTAGTAACAGGAGTCAATGGATTTCAGCCCTCCAAACAACATTGTGAGGTAGATTCTAGTATTATGTCATCTTTAAATGAGAAATCTGATCTCAGGGTTGGTAGGGTGGCTCACCTTCATTTGGGTGCCTGAAGAAAGCCTCCAAGCCTGCCAGACACAGGGAACTGCCACTCTGGTGGGCAGACAAGTAGCAAAAGGTGCATGTCTATGAAATGCCATTCTGTGCTACATAAAACAGGTGTTTTACACATGGCTAAAATGTATACAAAAAGACGTTCAATATTAATAATCATTACACCAATACAAATCAAAATCCTAATGAGGTACTTCTTCACATCCATTAGGATGGTTACTATTCAAAAAAAAACAAAACAGAAACTAAAAAATTTGGAGGATGACATGAAATTAAAACCCTGCTTTTGTTTTCTTGAGACCCTGTGTACTGTTGGTGGGACTGTAAATTGTGCAGTTGCTGTGGGAAACGGTATGGTGGTTTCTCAAAATATTAAAATAGAATGACTATGTGATTCAGCAATTCTATTTCTAGGTATATGCCCAAGAGAGTGAAAGCAAAGGCATGTCCACAGCAGCATTGTTCCCAACAGCCCAGGGTAGAAGTGACCCACATGTCCATCAACGGATGGCTACAGACAACATGGTCCATGCATGCAATAGGGTGGTATTTAGCTTTTTAAAAAAATAAAGGATGGGGATGCTGCTCAGTGGTAAAGTACTTGTCAAGCACGCACAAAGTGCTGGATTCAATCCCAAGCAAAACTCAATCAAACAAAACCCTTGTCATATGCTACAAGATAGACTGTTGAGGATGTTAGGCAAGGTAAGTCACAAAACAAATACTATATGGTTCTGCCATGTGCACTACCTACAGAAGTCATATTTATAGAGACTTAGATTAGAAGCTTGGTTGCCAGTGGTGAGAGGAAGAAGGGTGGGAAGGTAGAGTGGATTGGAGGAGAGAGGATGAGTTGTTATTTAATGGTAGACAGTTTCAGTTGTACCAGATGAAAGTTCTGGAGGTCTGGTGTGCAACAATGTGAGTATACTTAACACTACTGAACTGTACACTTAAAAGTGATTAAGATAAATTTCATGGCATGTGTTTTTACCACAATTAAAAATAAGTAGGAGTTTGCTAACCCATTTAAGAGAGCTTTTGTGGGGCAGTAGGGAAAAGAAGTAGCTCCGGGCCTGAGAGGCCCTTGGGTATCCACTGGTATCGCCAGCAGAGGCATCTGCCTTTCTGAACAACAAGGTCTTTGCTGTGTAGCTAGAAAGTTTCCATATCCCATGCTGACCACAAGAGTTTTCTGGGAGCCTTTGGTCTTTCCACATCTCAGCTTCTTTGATAGGTCTGCTTATAGCATTCAATGATGCAGATTTAATGTCCAGATTTGGATGTCATTAGGATTTTACTACAGCAATCTCCCCAATGGCATGTTCTACCAGTGTCATAATTGATAGATGTTTCTGAACACTTACTGTGCATCAGAGATTTGTAATACTTGGTCTATTATGTACATTGTGAATTCCCACAGCAATTGCATAATTTACAGTCCCACCAACAGTACACAGGGTCTCAAGAAAACAAAAGCAGGGTTTTAATTTCATGTCATCCTCCAAATTTTTTAGTTTCTGTTTTGTTTTTTTTTGAATAGTAACCATCCTAATGGATGTGAAGAAGTACCTCATTAGGATTTTGATTTGCATTGGTGTAATGATTATTAATATTGAACATCTTTTTGTATACATTTTAGCCATGTGTAAAATACCTGTTTACAGGGAGTTGGCCACTGTAGGAGACTTTGAGGACAGCAACCAGAACTTCCATATAGCGGCTTACAAGACTCTTAGAGCACTTGTTTTCTGTCTTTCAAGCTCTGCACCTAGTACCTTAGTACCTCCGAGTAAGGATCTCATGCAGTCATGTGGAGACTGGCCTGAGTAGTCTCCTCTGGGGACAGAGAAGGCCCTCTAGGGAGGATCATGCTCCTTTTTGGTTCTTTGTCTTTCTTTCCACTGGAATATATCATGCCTGGGGAATTCTGGGTAAGCTTGAGGGATTACAAAGTAAACTTATGCAACAATAGAAATAAAAATTAAGGAAGAAATGAGGCCAGTGAAGACTGCCACCTCCTCAGCCAACCACAACAGGAGCATTTTCCTGACGACGTTTTGGCACAAGTGTTGTAAGTGAGGGCATCTCAAAGGCAGTGTCCAAGTCTAGAGGACCATTATTTACCATGTGCTAGTTTTACTTACTACCAAGTTTATGACCTACTATGATCTATTTTGCTCATGGAGAAACTGCGTCGTGGTCAGAGCACATAATTACCAACTGTGTCTCCAATCCACCTTAATCCTGCTACAAAGTAGAGTCTGAAAACTTTTACATACTATGAAGAGCTGTATCTGTATTCACAGCTCCTGTAAGAAGAAATGGCAAAGCTGGGAATATAGCTTAGTAGAAGAGCACTTGCCTCTAACATGTGCAAGGCTCTGGGTTCCATCCCCAGCATTAAAAAGAAGGGAGAAGAAAAAAGAATAAGAAATAATGACAAAAATCAGGAAAAGATAAACATTTCATCAAAAGGCCATATAAAGATGGAAAGATAATCAATATTATCAGCCATTACGGAAATACAAATTAAAGTCACAGTGAAAAGATAGCCCACTAACTGGGAGAAAATGTTTGCATGCCATATATCTAATTGAGGTCTAGTATCCAAAATCTATAAGCAGCTATTATAACTCAATAAAAAGACAATCTAGCTTAAAAACTGACAAAGAACTGGAAAAGCTATTTCTCCTAAGAGGATATTACAAATGGCTGATATGCACATAAAAGATGCTCAGCATCACTAATCATCAGGAAAATGACAATCAAAATCACAGTGAAATACCACTTGACTCCCATGAGGATGGTTAGACTCAATAAGACCAATAATAACAAATAATGGAGATGTGGAGAGAAATTAGAATCCTCACATACTGCTGGGGGGACTACAAAATGGTACAGCTGCTTTGGAAAACAGTGTTTGGTAATTCTTCAAAAAGCTAAACACAGAGTTGCCATGTGACTCATCAATTCCATTCCTAGTTATATACACGAGAGAAAAAAACATATATCCATAACAAAATGTATATATGAATGTTGATAGCATTATTTGTAATCAGCTAAAGCAGAAACAACCCAAATATTCACCAACTGATGACTAGATAAATACAATGTATTAAAGCTAGACAACAGCACACTATTTAGCCATAAAAAGGAACAAAGTACCAATTCATCTGACAACACAAATACACCTTGAAAACATGTTCAATAAAAATAGCCTAATGCAAAAGGTCACACTTTAAGGGGTTGTATTTTTATGGAATTTCCAGAACTGGCAAATCCATAGAGACATACCATATCACCAAATGCTAGTGATGATGAAGAGAACTAGATCATTCATACATTGCTGGAGAGAGTGTGTATGATATAGGCACTGGGAAGTTCCTTTCAAAACTAAAATAGGACTAACCACATGAGTCAGCAATGAGACTCCTGGGCACTGATGACAAAAAAATGAAAACTAATGTCTGTACCAAAACCTGTATGAATGTTCATAGCAGTTTTATTCTTAATAGTTAAAAACTGGAATATCCTTCAGTGTGTGGCTGGTTAAGTGACTAGTGGAACATCCATACTCTGGAATACTACTCAGCAATAAAAAGGACTACATCCACCTGAATTAACCTCAAGGAAATCATGCTGAATGAAAAAGGCCAATTTCAGAAGTATATCCTAGAGCAAGGTGCTGTGTTTTATGCCTGTAATTCTAGCTACTCAGGAGGCTAAGACAAAAGGATCACAAATCTGAGGCCAGCCTAAGCACCTTAGTGTCTCAAAATAAAAAATAAAAAGGGCTATGGTTATAGCTCAGTGGTAGAGTGACTCTGGGTTCAATCCATCCCCAGTATCATATACACACAAAAAGGTATCTACTGAATGGTTACATTTATATAATACCTGAAATGAGATTATAGTTCTAGAGAACTTTAGTGGTTGCTGAGTACTAGGGGGTGGGGAGGAGGAAAAGAACAGCATGTAGGAGCTGTGTGGTCATGGGACAGTTCTGTATGTTGACTATGGTGGTGATACAGGCAGCTATATGTGTCAAAATTGCACAGACTTACCCCTAAAACACATGAATGAGTGCCCGTATTCAGTGGCATTGGAACACCCCCTGTGCATGTGACTCATGTCACTGTCTGGTTCTGATGTCATACTACAGTCACACGAGACACTAACAGCAGAGGAACATGAAGGAGGGCTACCTAGGACCCATCTTTGAAATGGCCTATGAATCTATAAGTTCTTTTCCTAAATAAGTTTTTTAAAAGTAACTAATGATAGATTAGCATTCATGTTTAGAAGTGATGGTGTATGTCAATAAAACTTTCCGATGGGCAGAGGCGGGGGGGAAGAGTGCCACACAATGTGGTCACAAACTTCACCTCTACAGGGAGGAGGACTCCTCCTAGTATGAGCTGCAACACATAAAAACAAGTTAAGCACTTTCAGTGGAGGCTCGCCCACCTGCCTGGCTGTTTCCCCACCTCCCCTGGCAGGCACTACCTGTCTCCTCACGTGCCCTGTATCTGAGTCTTCACGCATGCTTTTCCCCACATGAATCCACTTTCTCTCCCCTTCACCCAACCAGGCTTTTCTCACAGGCCCAGCTGGAGCATCCATCTTGCCCGGAAGTTCACTGCCTTGTCACTTGAGCTCAGAGACCAAGTCTAAGGCCACCAAGTCTCCTCAGTGCATGTCCCTGTGCAAAGAAGGTAAGGGAGTGCCCAAAAGTCCTTGTGGATGGAACACAGGCCTGGAGACCTCTGAGAACTCTGACAGAACCTATCACACTGTACAAGTGGACCCCTACTTCTTCAGTCCATGATATTTTTGGTTTTACAGTGGTACATAAGTGATACAAATTCAGTAGAAACTATCCTTTGAATTTTTATCTTTTCCCAGGCTAGCAAAAAGCATGTCTGGTTGCAGCTCCCCATCACCCAGGAGGTCATGAGGGAGACTGACCCATCTTCTACAGCGTACTCTGTGACCAAGCAGAGGCGTTCCATAGGTTGGGTGTGTGAAGTGCATTTTTCACTTAGGATATTTTCCCCTTACGATAGATTCAGCAGGATGTAACCCCATCCTAAGCATGAAGCAGAGATGGTTTCTCAACTTATTAGTATGTTACTTCACATTTTTTGAAAAAGTTAACATGCAATATAGATAAATTAACATGCTATGAGTGAAGCACAGATATGATCAGATGCATTTTACAAATGAAGAAATGGCATTCAGAGTGCTCACATGATCTCCAAAGTCACAAAGTTAGTGCTGAGTCTGAATTAGGACCCAGAACTCCATTGTAACACCTTATCAAGATGAAAATAAAGTTTTGAGACTGCAATTTGCAACAAGGCAAATTATTAATAATATTCCCAATGGACGCATAATGTTTTACAGTATGATATGCAGTACTGGCCAACACTCTAAGGGTGGCCGAAGCCCTGCAGGAAGGAGACAGAGACTAAATGTCTAAGAAAGAGGGCGTGGAGGAGTGGACTATAACTGGAGGACACAGGAGAAGCTCCACGTCTAAAACATATCCCAGGCCCTGCCATTTCTCTCCAGTGCCACTGCCGGCCCCTAGAGCAAGCGTCCATGGCTCTTGCCTGGGTCATCCCAGTCATTCCTAGTCAGTCTCCCCGCTTCCACTCTTGCCGCTCAACAACCCACAGCTCACTCAGCAGCCAGCAAGTTACGTCTCTGAAATACTCATTAGATCATGTCGCTCCCTGGATCACAAAGTCTACACTGCTCACCTCTGCTTGGAATGCTTTATGGACCAAACTTAGCTGGTCCACTCTTTCCCTCACTAGCAATGATCCATTCTACTCTCCATCCGTCAAGCATGCCATGCCATCTTCATCCTGGGAACAACTGCCCTGGCTTTTTCTTCTACCTGAAATGCTTTTCTGTCTCATGTTAGTATGGCTGACCCTGGGACATTCAGATTTCCATTTAAATGTCATCTCTTCAACCTAAAGAAGCTACCTGTTTCTATCACGTTACTTTCTTTCAATTCTTAGCCAAACACCTGTAAGTATCTGATATTTCTTATGTCAACTGATGCATCAACTGTCTCTCCCCCACCTCACTAGGAGGGCAGGGAGCTCTTTTCTCTTGTTCTTTTTTGTATGCTAGTGCCTGACACCTAGTAGGTAATGTATATATAGAGAATAAAGGAATGAATGAATAAGAAAGACCACCACCCTGCCTACTTCACAGCTTTGGCTCTATCTGGCTAAATGAATTACCATCTGGGAACAGGTTAAAAGCATGTACCTAGAGGGCAGTGAGTAGCATAATTCTAGGTACCTCAAAAGCAGTTTGAAACGGTATATTCTACATTATCTTACAAGGTCTTGATCAATCCTCCTCTCTTCTGAGAACTTCCTGGAATGCTTAAGGTCTCCTCTAACTTGAGGAACTTTCAGTCTTTCTCAAGTTTTCCTTGCTCAAGGTAAAGAATCCCCTCATTTATATCAATACCATCATTCAACAAAATGCCTATCAGGTTCATGGAACCATGCAAGGTTCACATGAACACAAAAGTGAATGAGGAGACACGTCTGTGGAATTTCCATCCTAAAGCTATGGGAAACGCAGCTACGGAACCACAATGTTACAAATTACTTAACAAAAGGGCTGGGGATTTAGCTCAGTGGCAAAAGCGCCTGCCTGGCAAGCGCAAGGTCGTGAGTTCGGTTCCCGGTACCAGAGAAAAACAACAACAACAACAACAAAAAAAAAACAAACAAACAAACAAAAAAAAACAATGGCTGTGATGAGAGCCACAAAAAGAATGAATGAATTCCAATGGCAGTGTCGGAGGACAAAAACACACCAGCTGGGTAAAGGAAGGAGGGCAGGCAGGAAGTGGTGGTTATGTTGTGATTAAAAGTCTTCCGGTCTGGGGAAGGCAGGAGACCAGGTACAGAATCAGAATAGGCCCATCTCATTTCCAGTTTGGTCATCATCTCCCCAGGATCCACTGAACCCATCCCAGGCCTCTGATGACTCAACTGTCACTTGGAGAGCAGAATCAGTGTTCAGTATATATTGAACCCTCAGGGAAATAAAGGATTACTCCTTCATCTTCCAGAGGTGGAAAAGGTTTAATTTCAATGAATGAAATATGTAGTAAGGCATGTTCTAGTTACATGCTGAGCACAAAGATATATAAGAAAAACTAATTTGCCCAAGATTACCATTAATTAGTGGACACAGTGCAGAGTGGAACCCAGGTCTCCCAATTCTCAGACCCAAACTTTTTGCAAAGTTTCTCACAGCCCTCCACCATTGGGCCCAACTCCACCTACACAACCTCCCACTTTTCTCACTGCCACAAACTAGCTGCTGAAATTACTTAAAGTTCAAAGCTTACCCCAGATCTTCTTCTTAGCTCTACACTGAGGTCTCACTCCTCTGTTCACTTCGATCATTAACTCCCCCCATCCTGAAGCACTTAGTCTAAGTCCACACCTTCTCTTTATCATTCTCCATCACCAAGTTAGTCCAGAGCAGCTGTTCTTAAAGCTACAGAGTCCTGGGGGAGCCGAGGCCCTTCCAGGTGGTCCATAAGATCAAAACTACTTTCTGAACATTACCAAGATGTCATGTGTCCTTGTCAGCATGTTGACATTTGCACTACTGGTACAAAAGAAAGGCAAGTTATACTTGGCCCTTTAGTGCAAATCAAGGGAATAGCACCAAATTATACTAAAAGTCATCGTATTCTTCAGCACCATGTGCTAGCAGGGGGGGAAAAGCTATGTATTTTAATGACATCTTTAATACAGAAGTAAAAATTATTGACTTTATTAAAACCTGACTTTTAAATACTCTGTGGAGAATGCACTTCCACTACTTTCCTTGGGACAGAGGTGTCACAGGTTATGTGCTCACGTGATGTAGCTCTGAGCCTGGCTAGAAGTTTTCATCATTAAACACCATTTTTGTTTAGAAGAATGACAATATTGATTCAGGTTTGAATATTTGATAGACAATCCTTTGAAAAATGAATAAAATAAGACTGTTATTTCAAAGAAAACTGACTGCTTCCATGAAAAATGTGAGCATCAAGCAAAATTGAGAATTGCAGGGAAGTTGCTACTGTTGAGTGTGACAGTCTCCCAGGAAAGACTTTCCCAATGAGATCAATGGTGATATTAACAATTAGTTTCTTTATATTGCATAAATGCCTGAAGATCTGTATAACTCAGCGGGTTAATATTTTCCAAATGATCAATGCATGATGTTACAAAATTAAGCACAGGTTTAAAAAATCTAATCACCGTGTAAGACAGACCAATAGGCGTTGACCTAGGGAGACTTCCATCCTCCACAACAGTGAGAAATAAATTTATGTCATTTAAACCACTTGGTCTGTGACGCTTTCCTACAACAGTCTTAGCAGATAAACATAAACATTTAATTAAGATGGAAACAATTCAACACAATCTCATCCAGAAAATAGAAGCACATTTCCCAACTCATTGGATGAGCCCAATATTACTCTGATAACCCTTTCTTAATTATAAGAAAATTTAAATAACAAATACTGCTTGTGACATAGGTGTAAAAAACAGTCCTCAACAAAATACTAGCAAAACAATTCCATCAATATATATACAAACCAAGGGTTTTTGGTAAGTATAGGCTCAGCATTTGGCAACCAAACAATGTAGTTCAGTTCATTAACAAAAGGAAAAACCTTGAGATCTCAGTAGATGCTGAGAGAGCATCTGACAGTGCTCAACTTCAGTTCATGGTTAAAGCTCTCTGCAGTCCAGTGGTAACTTCCTCAATTTTATAAAAAGCATCTACAAAAAACTACAGTTAGCATATGTAAGTCACTCTCGCCACTCCATGCAACTTTACATTGGAAGTTCTAGTCAATGCAAAAGAAAAATGAAAGGAGTTATATTTTATATGGAGATGCTCCCCCAAAGCCTCATGCTTTCATAGGTGGGCTTTCAGGAGTGACTAGATCAGGGGTATGTGATCCTCACCCTGGATTAGTCCACTGATAGGTTTGTAGCTGAGTATGATGGGAGTGAAGCCTGGTGGGAAGAGGGGCCACTGTGGATGTGTCCTGGAAGGATGTATTTCCCCCCCTCCTGCCCCTTGATTGCTTGCTACCTCCTGCCTGCTATGTCATGAGCTCTTTATCCTCTGCCATGCTGCCCTGCCTTGGAGCCAGCCAACTATGGGCTGAAACCTTTACAAACTGTGAGCCAAAATAAAGCTCTTCTCCTTACAGTTGTGTTGTCAGGTATTGTGTCTCACAGAAGAGAAAGTAAGACAAAAGATTTTCAGTCCACAAAGGGGGAATTAAAATTCTATCCACTGACAATGGTTTAAACAGGATGACTTCCATCTTTTGTTTGGGCGGGAGGGGGGTTGTCTTTTTGAGACAGGGTCTCATTAGGCAGTTCAGACTGACCTTGAACACACTTTGTAGTCCAGGCTGGTCTCAAACTCACAAAGATCCTCCTGCCTCAGCCTCCCGAGTGCCAGGATTACAGGCATGCACCACCACACTCAGCAACTGCCTTCTTTTAAATACAACAAAATGAACCTACTTCCTCAACCTTTCTGCCCCCTACTCCCTCAACCTTTCTGCCCCCTTCATCTATACTCTGATCTGCATTAAACCATCCAAGCCAAACTCACACTGTCTCCATGTCCTCTGGTCCCACTTGGCCCTCACGCCACTACACCTAATTCTGCTCCCTCTCTCCATAGAAACTGTCTTTCCTTTAGGTCATCAAAGCTGAATGGTTACTTTCTAGCCTCCTTTCACTTAACTATTCAGTACCTTTGTTTCTGCTGATCATGCATTCTTTTTTTTTTTAATTTGGGGTTGAACCCACAGGTGAGCTACATCCCTACCCCTTTAGATTTTTTCTGTTTTTTAAGACAGGTTCTGAGTCACTCAGATTAGGCTCAAACTCATGATCTTCCCCCGTTTGCCTCCCAAGTAGCTGAGATCACAGGCACACACCACCATGCTAGCATTCATCCTTGAAACCTGATCCCTGACTCCTTCGCTTTTCCTTCTCCCCCTGTACTCCTTCTTGACCAATGTCAATGTCTCACAAGGCTCAGGGACTCTACTTTTCTCAATCCAAACCCTTTCCCTTGGAAACATCATTCCTATCCAGTTTTAACTGGCATCTAATTAATAGTTCCAAAGGTGTATCTTCCACTTGGGGATCTTCCTGAGGTCCCAGACTTATAGATCCGACCACCTCAAGAACCAGACTCATGAATTCCCACCACTCCTGTCCTACATCAGATTTCCAGGGCCAATGCTGACACACACTGTATGTGTCAGAAACATAGGAGCCTCTCTGGCCACCCCTCTTACTTCCTGTCTAACCCAAACCACCACCGCACCTATTGACCATATTTCCTATAATGAATTCCTGTACTTTTGTGTTGCCTTAGTGTCTATTGCAAACTTAAGTTAAATTTCCTCAGACCAGAAACAGAGCTTAGTCACCTTTCACATAAGTTCTAGTTCTCTGCCTCCCAGTGAAAACATTTCCAATTCCCTATCTCCTTCTAGTTCCCTATTGTGGTCAATCCAGATGTCTGCCTTACATTGTTGCCTCCTGCCCAGTTTACCTATGGGACAGCTAAATACCACCTACCTGACTGTCCCCATGGACCCACACAGTCCTCATGTACTGTGACAACTATGACAGTGACCTGCAGTGGCCACTCTCCATCACAGTGGGCCTCCACAGAACCCATACCTGCTTGCTAAACCTACTCCCTCAGCAAGACTTGCTTGGGCAATGCCCTGGACCCAGGGAAAGCCTTGGTCCACATGTCCCTTGCTCTCTCTCTCTTGCTCTCTGCTGCTGGCTGAGTGCACATGCCCAGACAGCTCTCCCTCTGTTGGCCCTGTGAAGTAATCTGTCCTTTTCTGCTATCAGTGAGTAAGAAACTGCTTCTGCTTTTCCACGTGTTGTCAAGTTGCCACCTTTGTGACTCACATGATCCACACACCAAACCTAGAAAGAGTGACCATTTTATAGGAATAAACTGAACGCAGGCCAGACAAGAGCCAATGGCATCTACTGGAATAAGCAAGTTTCTCATGAGAGGGACACCAGGTCATAAGATAGACACTTAAGCATGAGGCTATCATCCAGGGTAAGAAGTGTCCCACGAATGGCACACTGTAAGCCTCCATGACCACATCCCTGGGCCTGGTCAGGGCAAGAATACAGTTTATAGCCCCTATCCAGACAGAATTAGAAAGACCAATATAATAGACATTGTGAAATGAAAGGAAACTACTCAAAAGTAAAGAGCAACTGGGATGAGGGAAAGGAGAAAAGAAAGAAGGAGAATTATGTATGTATGTATATACAGGATGGCTAACATAGTTGTACTACTGACTTCTATTGCTGTACTGCAAGAACAGTTAATGATTACTTGATCAATCGTGCATGTCTCTATTTGTTTTCCTGAGAAACCACTTTGAAGATATCAATAAGTAATACAACAACCATTGTTAATTTCCTACCACTTTGTCTGTAATTCAGTATTGCTTGCATTGTTCTTATGTTATTTTGTAAATGGATGTCTGCTTGTTAATACGTTTTCCTTCTTTCATTTTTAAAATAAATTTAAAAACAGATATGTGGTGAGCTTACAGAAGATAAAATTTAAAAAAGAAAGAAAAACATTTTTCCTAAATATCTCGCCGATTTGCCAACTTCTGCTCATTCCCACTGTTTGTACCCCAGTCCAACATCTGTCAGGTACCTTCATAATGACATTGTCTATTTTCTGCACCTCTCACAGATCCACTCCATGCCACTTTCCAACTTGTACCAGCTTGATCCTTTCAAAATGCAAACGATCTCAGGTCCTCACCAGGGCCTCTCAAGTCCCACATAACTAGGATCCTGCCAGAACTTAGCACATCCTTCTCATCCAGCCCCTCATGCAGTTCAAACCACAGGACCTTTCTGCATTTCTCCCAGACCCCAGCACCCTTCCACCAAAGCCTCTGCATGGATTCCTCCCTGGATTGCTAACCCCAACTTTAGCTAGCACCCCTGATGTTCCAGCAGATCTTACCTCAACTATCAGTTCATCACAGAAGGCTTTCTTCACCTTCAAGCCAAGGCCAGACCCCCTTCTTATTTTCTTTCTTTCCTTTAAGCATTTACTTCCATTTAAAACTATACAGTCATTAATATGACTTTTAACTGTGTCAATCACCAACATTAGGACTACAAACTTAGGACATCAGGCCTTTGTATTCTACTAAACATTGAAACCCTAGCATCTAACACAGTAGCTGCCTCATATTAAGTCCTCAGATATTTGCTGAAGATTCAGCTCAACAATTACAAAAAATGAGGCGCATGTATAATGCCATAACCACTTAGCACTATTTGTAATAGTTCCATGTTAAAAACAACCTAGCAACCCATCAGTAGGGGACTTAGCTAAATATATTATGATGTATCCATATTTGACATATTTCCACTGGCTTAAACTGTCAGCTTGGCATTTGGCAGGTTGTACCACTGGTGGTACAAATGGATTGAATCCCTTCTTCTGGTCTTTTTCCTAATACAATTAATAAAAAGTCTATAAATAGATCAAATCTAGTTAGTTGCTTGGATTTGAATAATTACTGCCCAAATATAAGCTTTAATAATATGTATTTGTAATAATAATATATAACTGTAACAATTTTTAAAAATTGTTACAAAAACCAACAAATTCATTTTTAATTTGTGCCTATAGCATTTTTTCATGGGTTAATAGTTCATCATTAATTAATTCTCTAAATTTTACCATGGAAATTTACAAGTACTTCACTGTTGGTGTCTACGTGCATTCACAACTGCTGCACCAATCAGGTCCCTGACGGTCTAGTGGCTATGACACAACTGCTGTTCCACAAATTAGCCATATTACAATTTTTAATACGATTTTAATGTTTTCCTTAAGGAACTGAAATTTAATGACATCTGGTCTACTAAATTACTGCCTTTATTTGATTATAGAGACTCCCTGAGCAGCGGTACAAAACCACCCAATGGGACAGTCGTGTATGTACCACCGGTGGTTCAAGCTGGCAGGAATGATCAAATTCAATTCAGAGCCACGAGGAAACAAGACTTATGAATTATGGCCCCATCATAAACATTTTAAGGCAACTTCATATGTGTTGATAGGGAAAAATCTCTAAGATCTAATTGTGAACAAAGCAATGCATAACAAAGTGTATATAGTGCTGCTGTGTGTCAAAAACAACAAAAAACAATGCAAGTTTGGCTTATTTGTTGGATAAAAACAGTCACGGAATGTTTACCCAGGAAACTAATCGCAGTAGTTTTGTACCTGGAAGATGGGTGGGAACCAGGGCATCAGAGGCGGGAGAGAAGCTACTGGCTACCATTTTATACTTTCAGATTTGAATCTGAAAAGTCTGTTATCTGTTCCGTTCAGTTTGTTATGTTTACAGTTCAGTGAACACTGCACACTGTAAACAGTGCTCCTGTACAAAAGTCATTAAATGCTGCTAAAAGGAAGAAGCTGTGTAGGATGTTTTCCGCCTTATAATCCCCATCTTTGACCCACACCCCGCTTCCCAGCGCTGTCTAATCACAGAAAGTTTTAGGACTTACCTAGGAAATAGCAGAAAGCTTTTAAAAAGCTTTTAAATGTCCTTTTTCAAGTGATACTTTAAAATTACAGGCATAATAAACCCCCGCCATTACTCTTCGTCGTTTAGTTTGAAAGTACTTTCAAACACATGCTCTAATAAGAGCCTTATAACACCTTTGGTTTATATACATCTAATCCCATTTTATCAATAAGAAAATGGCAGTTGTGAGAAATTTAAGAGACCTGCCCAAGCTCATTCCTCTGGAAGCAGCAGAGCCGATCTAGACCTTCCGGCTAAGAGGCCACGTTCCTTCTCAGGCTCCTCGGAGAAGGACAGCTCCTTCCTTTTGGAGTTGCTTTCTAGCTCCAAAAAAAGGAAAGGAGAACATGAAGGGCAAAATGACCTTCACAGATTTTGTTTTGATCCCATGATATTTTATGACAGACTGATGTAAGTGTGGGTCAGGCTAGATCTGAGTCCTAGGGGATGGTTTTGGACTAGCAAAAGGGAAAAATATTCAACTTCTGTTTTCACTGTTATACTTGCCGAGCAGGGAAAAAAAAGAGGAAGGAAAAATGTCTTTGGCTGGTGTAGAGAGAATCCTGCCAGTAAACCTCCAATGTGCCAAAGACATCCCCTCAAGTCCCATTAACACTATGACACCAAATCAAAGAGGCACTGAACACTTAGTACCACTGCTGACGTCTTGGCAACTTTTAAAAGCAAGATCATGTTTCTATTAACCAAGGGCTGGGTGGGATATTTGAAGAAGGGAAGGCATTGGAAAGGAATCAGAGTGTGGGAGGATTTTGCTCCTGAGGAATGAGTTGAATGGTGCCCTGGGTGTGCAACACAGAGGTTTCCCTATGTAAGATTTTCCTCCTGTTCCATCTCCTAACCTGCAGATCAACCCTAGAGTCCCAGATTCCTGTGTTCCTCCCAGATAAAGAAAGAACTAAAAGCAAAGAGAAAGACATGCAATCTTTGAGACTAGCATCTGGGTCCACTGTCCTGGCTAATGGAAGCTCAGAAATCAACAGCACCATCAACAGAAAGCACATAAACTTGCTCACCTGCCTGCAGGATTTACAGTTGAAGACAACACACACACACACACACACACACACACACACACACACACACACACGGCATTTATGCAAGTCCCTGGGCATTCACAACTGCTCTCGGAAGATGAAAAGGATTAGCATGTTCTGATTAACAAAAGTCGCCTGACACTTATTCTTACTGCAGTGAAACAGCGACCTGAACAGCAATCTTGATCCCTCCTCAGGTTAAGGGAAAATGCAGAATGTTCCTGACATTCCATAACATGCTTATCCTGGATAGCAAAGGTAACTTGATGCTTACCTTCCCACAAAGACAGACATTTTAGTATTTTTTAAAATAAGGGAACAAGTAGTTGTCAATAATTCTTCATCTAACTCTGTGACTATCTATTTACAAGCGCCTTAATCATGCTAGACTATGTAAAAATACCACTAGGAGCATTGCAAAATTCTTAAAGTACATTTCTTTAATTTTAATTTTTTAAATCAAATGTGAAAATGTTGGCCTAATTTTATTTAGCTCTGATATGACCTTTTTCAAAGTGGGCAGGGAATAAAAATTGTACAAGCAAAAGATCTGAAAAATTCAGTGTGCCTCAGATCGAACTTCTAAATTCAACTGCTCAAAAGCACAGCAATCTGGAACAATTCTTTTCCTCCCTTCAAGTTTTGACTCTTTCTCCATGTACACTGCACTCCCACACTTTGTTACCTAAGAGGTCAGAGGACTAAAGGGAAAGGGAAAAGGAATCCTCCTAAGATCAACATCTGATCGACAGAAATAGATCTGTTTTCACATTGAAACAATTCTCCATGGTCCTATTGTTCCACTTTTTTTTTTTTTTTTTTTTTTTTTTTTTTTTTTTTTTTTTTTTTTTTTTGCAAATAATGGAAAAATCTAATTCCAGAGTAACGTTAATAGCTTCATTATGTGACCATAGGGCAAATAGGTTATGTAGCTAAAGTTTTGGGGTTAAGCTATTCCAGGATTTTTAGAATATTAGAACTCTGGACATAAATCTGTTACTATCAAGCATTTAGTTAAATAAGTGGCATGCCCAAAAAGATTGCTTTCAGAATGTGCTAGGTATGACTCACACTTTGGATACTTAGGCTTAGACTGGCTGCATCCAATTCAGTATAGAGTGGATAACAGTAAAGATTAAGAAGGGTAAAATAAGTGTTTGGAAACATGTTAGGGACAAAATATAAGGCAGATTTCCAGAAAATTCTGATGAAACACAGAAGGATTAGAAGAATCAAGAGTTCTGTCAGGAGGAGAGAACTAAGAAAGAAACCTCTTTGTGTCAAAAAAGAATAATTTCCATTGACTGGACATACCTGTCTATCATGTGAACAGCTGTTGTACAAGAGTCTCAGGAGACCTTTTGGGGGCAGGGAAGCCTGGGTTAAAGATAAAGAACTCAGGAAACACAAAGCAGCTACTCTAGATCTTGCCACCAGACAAGAAAGGTCATTTCCCCCAAATTCTTGTGGCTGCAAAAAGGGGAACCACCTAATGTATGCAAGTCCATTACTTATCCTATAAAAAGGTGATTCCCACAGCAGAACTTTCTCCAGGACTCTGTCACACTGCCCTAAAGACAGCTTCGTGGGGGCTGGAACTGAAAGGCCACCACCACATAAGCCTAGACTGACCTGGCCCAACACCATCCCAACTCCACTGGAACAATGCCATGTTTTGGAAAAGTGACAATCCTCAAAAATCTCCCCCAACTGGGATTTGATCCAAATTGGATCTCTTTATATTTTCATGCCCAAAATGGCCCTGATCCTTCTATTCCCCAATCACTTTGGCCATCCTATCAGTTTTAACAAGTATCTTAAAATCATATCAGTATTAGCTTATTTCATTTTCTTGAGGATTTTTTCTTTCCACAGAACAATTCCATAACAGTAACAAAAATAGTCACAATGGTTTACATATATTGAACACTTACTCTTCTAGCACTATGCCGAGGGGTTTGCATAATTACATTTCACATATTTAAATCATACTCAGCCCTGTCCTATTGCCACTGGTCCTATTGCCACTTTGAAGCAGGGGAAACTGAGATACAATAAACCAGCCTTCATCTCATTTTCTTTCCATAATTTGTGAATAAATAATAAATACTAAAACCTCAGAAATCCAAAGTTTATGAGCAGTGTTTTCTAACAGCTGGGAGAGAAAGTGAGGGATAAATATTTGGTCTGAGTTTTTTCAAGAATATTCTCGACTTCCTCGGTCACAAAATTCATACAAGATGTAGCAGACCCATTGTTCTGCTGTGGTGCAGTGTCTAGCCAGCGCTTACCCTGGTGTCTTCCTGGATCTCCCAGTCACTGGAGAAAGTCACAAGCTGCTGTCCGTGGGAACAGTTTGCAAACTGAAAAAGGCTGGAAAACATCCTTCTGTTTTCTTGTGTATCAGGAAAGATGGCATCTTGGAAATTGACTCCATGAGGCAAGAGGTTATAATTTTCATCCATCCTAGTAGGGAGGGGAAATAAAGCAGAGATGGATCTGCGATGGCTGGAGTAGAGCAGCTTGGGTCAAGAATCACAGGGGATCGTGGTAGTCTCGCTGAGTTCATCATGGAGACTAGCACGTCCTCATGAAGGAAGTTCCTACAGTTACCACTTCCATTTGTCTGCCTCACGCTTCAATTCTCTCCGTAAGGTTTTCAGAATGACTTTGGGATAGAAGGGGGAAAGTATATGTTGGCACGCTTGTTTGTCTATTTGTGCATCTTTCAGATCCCCAATAAGCCTTTCTTCTCAGACACAGTATCCTGTTTCCAGGTTAGAGAAAGGCTAGCTGTGATGACCTGGGTTCGGGTCCTGCCATTGCATTATCTTGTATATGACATGAAACAGATGTCTTAACTTGTAAGCCTCAGTCTCCCTGTCTGTTGACAGAGGATTATAACAGGACTGTACCTGCTTTCTTAATGGTGTCATCAGGATTGCATTAGACAAAGTAAGTAAATAAAGCACTTAGAAGGGAGGCAATGTAAATATTAGTAAACTTTTCTTTAAACCAAGCCTGATGCAAATCTCTTGTTAGAGCAGTCACTAAAAGAAGAGGTAAGGATTACAATCCAGGCAAAAGGGGGCACAGTGGTCTCCCCAGGGAGTCTCTGCTGCCACCCTGTACACACACACACACTGACTGCTATCTGTTCTCAGGTAGGGGCTCCCAGAACAAGAGAAGAAATTATTTCGATGCAATTATTAATACACTGCAGAGCAAGACCGTCCTATGAAATGAAAATCTGTGAAACTACTGTCTGACTTGGTCTGTCTGCCCTCTTTGTGAATATGCTAGAGCAAAAGATGAAAAGAGTTGGTTGACCACTCCAGCCACTGGACAAAATTGTTTAGTGATAAAAAAAAAAAAAAAGAAAGAAAAGCAATAACGTCTGCTCAAGTACTTGGGCTCCCCCTGCCTTGGAAAATAAAGTGTGTCCTTGAATAGTTTTATAGCTGAGTCCTCAGTATTTTTCCTAAACAGAAACATGAAAAAATCAGTTAAGTCTCTCTGTATGTGGAAGGCAGTCTCTCTGTCTTGGCTGACTTTATTTAGAAACTACACTTTCCCAGCAGTTAAAAAAAAAGCAACTCACCCTAATCTAGCTAAACCCCCTCAAGCCAACACAAAGCAGGACATGTTATTCTAAACTTAGATATTCTGGCTTCAGTATGGAAAACACGTGTGGACATGAGCTTCCAAACACCCCTACATGGAACTGTTTGCCTTCTCATTGTGACAGGAGGTAAAAATGGTGTCCTAGGTCCAGATGCAGACCTAAGTCTGGATCATTCCAAATACCCAGAGTGTCCCTTCACGGATTCAGAAACCTGAAACTATTATTGATCACACCACCTTTGGATTAATTCACTCACTCTCTACTCACACGGGTTCAATTTCACTTTGATGTTTCCTGCCAATGTTTTATATCACTTTAATTCAACTGAAATCAACCAATGAATTTAGGGTTCCACCTGCTGTTTTACACTTCAGCAGAATTCAGTAATCAAAGAGAATTGTCTGAATTCTAGGGCAAGATGCCTTCCATCTTGACCAAAGGCCAGTTTCACAGTACCTTACAAGGCTATAGTGGTCCCGAATCAGAGAGGACCGCCTGTCTGATTCACCTCTGTGCTCTTCAAAATGTTATGAACCAGTCTTACCCCTAGCAGGTCCCAGAAACCTTTGCTACTGTGAAAAACCTGGAGGCTAACGAAGACGGTGCAACAAGAGGACGGCCAGGCTGTGTTTGGGCACTGAAGCGGGTACCGCGAGAGTGAATCCTGGTTACACAACTACTCTGCACCAGGCGCTTTGCCTGCGCTTCTCTGCTCTAGTATCGACCAGCCTTGCTTCTCACCTCGTGCAGGTGAGGATGCAGAGGTCCTTGTTAAGTAACTGACTCAAAAATGACAGGAAAGAAAAGTCAGGTTGCAAAGACTGATTTCAAAGATTACTTGTTTCACCATTCCAATCTGTGCCCACGGGAACCAGTTTTTTAAAAAAATCAAGTAGTTGTCAAAAAGCACTGTGACCTTTCGCCTTAAACACCAGTCTGTGTACATACAGCACAATGAAATCACCGCTGGCTTGTAAAGAGGTGATCAGGATCCTGTAGCAAGGTGGACTGACGAGGAGGGAACAAAGCGCGAGGGGGCAAGACCTCGCGGGAGCTCCCGAGCTGGCCGCAGGTCCCTTGCAAAGGCAGAAAGGTGGCAGCGGCGGAGGCGGCGCCCGGCTCACCTGAGGAAGAAGAAATAGGAGTAGCCCTGGACGACCGTGTGCGAGTGGCAGGAGAAGTAGCCCAGGCCGGTGAGGTTGAGCCTGGAGCCGGCGGGCACCTCCAGCATGCTGCCCCACGCCTGGTCGCACAGCATCTCGACCTCGGCGGAGTAGAAGAGCGCGCCCTGGCCGGCGTGGTACTGCCACGGCAGGTAGTTGTAGAGGCCGGGCGCCTCGGGGTGCAGCGCCAGCACCTTGGCGTACACGATGGTCTCGGCCAGCTCCGCGCGGCAGCCGTCGCTCAGGGGTCTCCACTCGGAGGGCAGCTGGCAGGCGCGCGCCGGGCGGCCGGCCAGGCAGAGCGCGGCGAGCAGCAGCAGCGGGCGCAGCA
>NW_004955462.1:1014202-1049792 GCF_000276665.1 Chinchilla lanigera
CTCGCGGCGGAGCAGGGTCGCCGCGCCGGGGCCGGGCCGGTCTGAGCTGTAGCAGGGTGTGAAGCACTGACCCAAACGTGGACAGCCGTGAGTAATGGCTCGGTAAGTCTTTATTTTATGTGGAGTTCATTTAGAGGCAAAACACGTAGAGATCAAACCCGATTTCATCTTCCCAGAGATTAAGTATGGGCTAATAAACTTTTTCAGATTCTCATTCTGATTCTGATTATCTTTTACTGATCTTCAAAAAGCCTTGATAAAAGACTGTGAACACCCAGCCCCCGAGAAATTCAGAAGTAAATTCCAACCCGCTTTTCAGGAGCCAATGATGAATTTGAGGCGACTCAGACTTAACAGTTTTATGCTCTCTAAATTGCTTTGATTATTCCTGGTACAGTTAAGAAGAAACAAGAGTTTGTAAACCACGATCATATATTTTATATATTACCGTATGTCATGCAGATCATGTCAGGTGTCTGATATACCCCTCATCGAACATATGCGTATTATACATAACTAACCTGTAAGATAAGCAAACTGCTTTACAATAATTGTTCTGCAAGCAGTTTGGTAATTTGGCTTTTGTAAGTTTGAGCGTTGGAACCACCTGAGTTCTGTAACCTGGAGGGAAGCGTTCCTGCGAAAATCTGGAAGAAGAGAGGATACAGAAGTGAAAATAAAAATTCAAATGTTGAGCTTGAGCTGGGCATGGCGGCACGTATCTGGAATACCAGGACTGGAGAGGCTGAGGCAGGACCATCGCAGTGGGTTGGAGGCCAGCCTAGGCTACACAGTGAGACCCTGCCTCATCTCAAAAACCCAGGAAAAAAAAAAAAAAAGAAAATTGAGAGGCTAGACCTCACCTCCCCAGAACCCCTAATCGTCCTGGAGTCCTAAACCTTCAGTTAGGAGGATCCCATTCAGGAGCGCTTGTTGAGGCCACACAGTTTGTGAAAAGTGGCGCTGTGGTGCAAATCCAGCCCACAGAGGAGGGACTGGGGGAGGAGGGAATTGAAGAAACCGAAGAGAGCACTTTGGGCCTCAACATGTGATGAAAAGATCGGGATTCCAGGCAGCCTTAAGAGACTCAGAGGCCACAACGGACAGGTAAGAATCCTGCTGCTCTGGTCAGAGATTCAGTCAGTGGAATTCTTGTGTGTTACTGGGGATTGAACCCAAGATCTTTTGAGCTACATCCCCAGCCCCTTTTAAAATTTTATGTATTTTTTCAGTTTCAAGCAGGGCTTCACTAAGTCCCTATGCCCAGCTTTCGATCAACCAAATTCTTACTCTTACAAACCCTGAGATGGGCCCTAACGCAGAACGAAGAGGGAGAGCTCCTCAAAGACAATCCCTGCATATCTGGTGTTCAGTCTGGGACCTTCATAAATTCTGTAGAAAAAGTAAAATCAAGTTATCTCCCACGTGACCCCAGGGGACAGCAGTGCCAAATATAGTCACTTTGGGGGGAGCTTGAGCATATGAATGGGGGAGTTGAGGACACAATTCAATCCTCCACAGTTACTTAGGTATCCTGTAGGTTTGCTAGAGAAAGAGAGAAGAGAGATGTGAAGTGGTTTACCTTCCTGGGAAGCAGACTTCGAGGATGCATTGCCAAATTTTAATGTATTGACAATTGCTAACATTTATTCATTGCTTCCCGTGGGCTGTGTACTGTCACAAGGACTTTGGATGTTTTCGTAACTAAGTCTGTAAACAACATTTCAAAGTGGATACTACTACTACCGTCAGTTTACAGCTTAGGAAACTTAGACACAGGGAGATTAATTGACTTACCTAAGATCACAGAGCCAAAAATTGACTTTTTATCCAGGAATCAAACCTTAGCAGTCAGACTCTATGCTTAACTGCAACACTACAATAGGGGCAAAAACAGGAAAGGTTTTAAAGTTGGGCCTGTGTTTAGGAGGTAAGTAGAGTATGTAATTGGAATCAACCTAACATTAATCTTGTGTTATACAGAGGCTCTGCTCTATTTCAGCTCTACAACTTCTGCAGAGAAGATAGTAAGAAAGTTTCTTTTCTTCATTGCATCTCCAAATATCTCAGAGAACTGGAAAAGATTTATCTATGTCTACCAACCCCAAAGCTTTGACTTCTTTCCACTTAGACAAGCAAATAAATGAAAAGTAGTATGCACATCTGTTTTCTCTCTTCTTATATACCTTTGACAGAATCGAAACTCTTCAGAAGTCATTAGAATGAATTTTCTAGAAGTTCTTTCCAGAGGGTGTCCTTCTCCTGGACTCCTCAAACACGTCAGTTGTGTTTTCCTTTTTCTCTGTAAGGCCAAGGGCAGTATCAGTTGGGGCCCCCATGGAGCCATTGGTATGTCTCATGGTGAGCAGGTCCTTCTTGGTCCAGAGACTTCCAAATAACCATAATGTAGCCAGAAGGGGAAACGCAAATTCCATGAATTAATTATTGGATATAATAATGACCCAATCTACTTTCATCCCTTGATTTCTAGACTCCTCTGTTCTGCCTGAGAAATAGATAACACCCTTCTCTGTTTCAAAAAATAGACAGTATCCTTCAAGACATCACCCATCTTTTCAGGGCATTGACTGCCAACTGACAGTATAACTGAACCTTCCTTTATAACTTTTAAAACTTGCCTACGTGCTCCCAGATAGTACAGCGTGTAGTGGGAGCAGTTAACTCTGTGGCCATGAGCCCTTTGCTTTACTTCATGCTGTGAAAAGAGCCACATTATGAGAATTGCTGATGTGCTATGAGGAATCCCATGATGGTGGATGAGGCATTCTGGCAGTCCATAGATGATGCTACTGGCAGAAACATGAAAGGCAGGGGAGGCAAATCTACATCCAGAAAGCATCTATTCCAGTGAGGATAAATGTCTGCCCCTTCCAAGATGGAAGCTGTTCGGTGTAATCAACCTGCTACCAAATAGCTTGTGGGTTTCCCAGGTGAATGGTTAACACTAGGGGGTTAATGTTTCTCCCTACTGTTGACACATTAACCCTCATCAGTAGTATTAGCCAGTCCAGCCTTGGTAAGGGGAGGTGGGTGTGGTTGAACCAATGAATACTCTGCCTCCCTCCCACCATGGCCACTCTGTTCATGGGCTTGTAAACAAGTTCTAGGATGGCTGATAGACAGCCACAGAGCACATGGTTTGCTCACCTCATTACAGTACTAAGGACTTCATCTTCTATGAAGTCAGCACATATGACACAAATTTCTCCCAATCTGTGATCATTCTAAGAGGTCCATTCATATCCTTTTTCCCCAGATGTCCCTGTCACCAATTTTCTTAATGCTCTTGAAAGAGCATTTGAAAATAAACTACTAGCAACTCCCTATGAATTAGTATCATTTGAATTACCAGCCATTTCTTAGTCCAGACATATCACATAACTAAACATAATGCTCAAAGTACTATCCACTGGGAGAAATTTTCTATAATGATGCCTTTCACTTAATATAATACAGTATGATCAGCAAACTGCACTTCTGTTATTTCTCCCTGAGGTAGCTGGTCTGCAATGGTTTGGATGTGCTTTGTCTCCCAAGGGTCCCTGTACTGGGTGCTTGGTCTCCAATGTGGTAGTATTAGGAGATGGTAGAACCTTTAAGAGGTGGGGTTTGGGGGAAGTAGTTAGGTTATTGGAAGCAGCCTCCCAGGAAGGGATTAATGCTGTTCTATGGATTCAGCTCATTCTTGTGAGAGTGAGTTGTTATAAAAAAGTAAGACAGGTCTCTCCTTGGACCAAGCAAGACTGATTTATCTTGCTTCTCTATGTGATCTTCAGCTCTCACATATGCTGGTGCTATGATGCCATCTGCCATTAGGCCCTCACCATAAGCTAAACTAACAGAGCTGTCTGATCTGGAAGTTTTCGTATCCAAAACTATGAGGTCAGTAAACTTGTTTTCTTGAGAAAGTTCTCACCCTCTGGTGTTTTGTTACATTCATAGAAAAGGGACTAACACAAGATAATAAAGAACATCCCCAAGAAATCAGGAGGAGGAAGAAGGGGCAAAGTACCCCCAGAATCAAAGGAATCTGAGCCACTTGCCCAGGTAACTTACTTGTACCTTCTGGACCTGCCCAAGTGCTGGATATTATATAGCCATTACCTTCCTATGATAGAGTGTTCTTGCATACACAACCTTTTGGCTGGGTGGGTCAGATGACACCTGGGTCATGATGAGAAATTTAGCTCATGTGGTCATCCAACATACCATGTTCAGGTATTCAGCCTCTACCAAGGCCTGGTGGCATGGTAAAAGCTATTTTTCAAGAGAAAAGTAGTGATGCCCAGAATGAAGCATAGATTTATATCAAAATCCTGCAGGTTGATGCTGTGGTTATCTTGTTGGTGTCTGTAAAACACTCCCCACAGGATTCCTATTTTCCATGGACATTTTAAGTATCCTTGGACTTGGTGGACAATAAGATGTGAGTATAGGGACAAGGATACAGCTCAGTGCCATAAGCGCCTGCCAGGTAAGTGCAGGCCCTGAGTTTGATTCTTAGCACCCAAAAAAGAGCCCTTTAGCTGTGTGTGGTAGTGCACCCCTGTAATCCCAGTACTCGGGAGGCTGAGGCAGGAGGATCATTGTGAGTTTGAGGCCATCTTGGGCTACAAAGTGAGGTCAAGGCCAGCCTAAACGGCATAGTGAGACCCTGTCTCAAAAAGACAAAAAAAAAAAAAAAAGACATGAGTACACATGGCTTGATCTATACCTGAACCTGCTGCAGATACTTCTATTGTTCATCCCTTCTTGAAGTTAGCAGCCTCCCAGGTGACTCTATCAGTGAGTCCAAATAGCACTTTCAAATGTGGCATCTGTTACTGCCCCCAATATAAAAATGCTGATGAAGCATTTCCCTCTGTTTTCCGAGGTAGGCGATCTGAGGAGCAGCCATTTTGCCATCACCTCGGAGGAGTAACGGTTGAGCTAGAAGATTCACTGAAATAGCAGGTCCTTGAATTTGGGGAGCTTACCTCTCACCTCCTATATTATTCACATATTATCTCACTAAGGCCTTTGAAATACCTAATCCTTCGTAAACATTAGATAAATGTATCATAATGTCATCAGTGAAGTGACTCAATGTGATATGTGGACTGTTGTGACAGTCAAGATCTCTGCAGAATAAACAGAGGGCAGGAGTCTGAGGCAAGGACATGAAAGTATATCATCATTCCCGACAAGTAAAAACAAACCGTTTCTAGTATGGAGGAAAAGGTATGTTGATAGCTGCAAAGCAAATGAAACGGGTCATGCTGGTTTGCTTCAGGAGAGACACTATATCTGGTTCATTGCCTGGAAATTCAGTTAGCACTCCATTAAATTTATAGTAGGCCTCATTCGTTCCTTAGGATTCATTCTAGGCATCACTACTTTTTTCTTGAAAAATATAAGCCATGCTGCTAAGTTCAGTGGAGACATGATGAGGACGTGTGACACCAACACCGGCAGTTCTTTCAAGTCTTTGATGGCAGCATTAATTTTTGCAATCTCTTCAGAGATCAATAATTGCTTGTAATTTACTCTCTTGGTAGAAATAGAAGTTTTAGGGCCTTCCACTTAGCCCTTCCTACAATGATGGCCATCACTCACAGGTTAGATAGCAAATGTGAGGATTCCTCAATTATCAATTATGTCCATTTCAATTATACCTTCACAGTCTGGGGAAATAACCACTGGGTGAATCTCTGGAACAGCCTGCCCCAATATAGGTCCTCTTTGCACTAAAATTCGTCTATCTTATGGGATGAAATATTGTAACATCTTACTTTGGCTTGGGGCCGCATTGGTATTTTGGGTCTCTCTGGAATCAACGTAATTTCAGAGCCAGTACCTAGTAAATCTCCAAAGGGTCTGGGAGTTTACTTTCCCAGTGCACAGACCTCCTAGAAAAGCAACTCTGATCCTTTTGGAGGAGACGCAGAGAGAAATTTATGATGTGTGTTTGTATAATGACATAGGGTCCTTTCTCAAGGGGACCTGACCTTCTTCAAAGGGCTGTGTGTCTATGGATTTACTTATGTCTGGAAAACAGGTAAGAGGTTATAACTCTTCTCCAGGGCAATTCAAATCAGGTTTTCAGCCATCAGACTTAGTATTTCCTGTAATATAGGTTCAGGTTATATATTTAGTTCAGAGTGATATGATGATCAACTATCCCCTGGCAAATATCTCTGCAAACAAAACATTCTGATTTCTAACATGACTCTCTTGCCTGATATAGTAGACTCCACTTCATCAGCAGTTAGGTGCTACCACTTGGCCCTTGTGCTTTAGAATTCCATTATCCCATTTGAAATCAGAGAAGCCATCCCAACGGTGTCATCTCCTACAGTCGTATCTTGCCTAATGATACATTTTTCATTACCTTCATGACGGGAATTTTCTGGGGTCATTTTTTTTTTATTTTAAAGGGAAAAGAAAAAAGCAATAACAAAATAACAACAATGAAGACACAAACAAAACAATAAAAACAATGCAGGATTTGAAAACAAGACAATAGGAATTAACAATGCTTGTTATATTACATATTGTTATCTTTAGTGAAGTTGCTCAGATTACCAGATGTAAGAATGCAAGATTGATCAAACAATTAAAGAGAATAAAAAATAATAAAAAGCCATTAAAAATGATACAGAGCTTCACCAAATAAGATGGTAAGAATTCAACAATGGTTGTTATGTTGCATATTGTTGTCTTCAAATTAGTTGTTCCGATTACCAGGTATAAGCATGCAAAATTGGTCAAGAGAAAAAAGAAAAAGTAAAATTTAAGCTTTATTTGTTTCTTTCAATAAACCCATAGACATCAGCAATATGTTTATCTCAACTATCCTTGTATATACATATACGTATATTTTTTTCTTTCAATTTTAAAGAGAAAATGTCAAAACAAAGTAACAAAAGCAAAGGCACAAACAAGACAGCTTCAAAGTAGTTACTCACATAACCAGATACAGGCATGCAAGACTGATCAAGCAATTACACTTCAACTGTTCCTTTCACCAAGCCAATAGTAATTAGTAGTACAGTTACCCTAGCCATCCTGTGTATATAAATATACCTATGTTTTCCTTCTGTCTTTCTCTTTTTGTCTCTTTTCCCTCATCACAGTTGTTCCTTCCTATTTGAGCAGTTTCTTTTCCCTTTCACAATATCTATTGTACCTTTCAGATTGTATTCACTCTTTCAGGTTCTTATACTAGGGAGGCAATATGATGCCTACACATGTGAGTATGATTTATTTCACTTATGCGTATGGTCTCTAGGTGCATCCATTTACCTATAAAAGCCTTAAGTTTATCTTTCTTTATAGCTGAGTAATACTCCGTTGTATAAAAATACCACATCTCATTGAGGAATGGATTACAAAAAAGATGTGGTATTTTTATACAATGGAGTATTATTCAGCTATAAAACAAGATAAACTTGAGGTTTTTGTAGGTAAATGAAGGAAACTAGAGACCATACTCATAAGTGAAATAAATCGGACCCACATGTGTAAACATCATATTGTCTCCTTGGTGTAGGAACCTGAAAGAATAAGTAAAACTCAAAATGTACAATAGATGATAGAAAAGGCAAAGAAACTGCTCAAAGGAAGGAACGACTGGAATGAGGGAAAGAAGAAAAAAGAAAGAAGGAAGGCAAAATATAAATGTATATATGAATAGCTGTGATAACTGTATTGCTGATGTCTGATGCTATATTGAAAGGAACAGTTAATGCTTAAATTTTTTATGTTCTGATCAAATTTGCATGCTTATATCTGGTTATCTGGGCAGCTGATTTGAAGGTAACCATATGCAATGGAATTACCATGGTGAATTCCTACCATGTTGTCTAGTGAAACTCTGTATTATCTCTAATGTTTTATCTAATAATTATTTTCTTATTCTCTTTAATGGTTTGAACAATTTTCCACTCTTACATCTGATAATGTGAGCAACATAGTTGAGGATAGTGATATGTAATATAACAACCATTGTTAATTCGCATTATTTTGTCTTGAAACCCTGTATCACTTTAAATGTTCTTGCTTTGGTTTGTTTATACAGTTTTGTGATACTGGTATGCTGCTATTGTTCTATTTTTTGTCTGTGTCTCATTTACTACTCTCTTTAAAATAAAAATAAATAAATAAAAATACCACATCTTTTTTTATCCATTCCTCAGTTGATGGACATTTGGGTTGTTTCCAATTTAGCTATTACAAATTTCACTGCTATAAACATGGGTGCACACATATTGCTGTAGTATGATGTTTTCAGTTCTTCTGGAAAAATACCCAGAAGGGGAATAGCTGGGTTGAATGAGGCCTCTAATCCTGGTTTACTTAGGAATCTCCAGACTTATCTCCACAGTGGCTGCACCAGTCTACACTCTTTCTGGGGTCATCTTGTGGGATATGGTTGGTAGGTGACTAGTTACTTTTTTCATTGCTGAGACAAAATATCTGACACCCAGGGTTAAAGAAGGAAAGGTTTATCTCAGCTCACATTATGTAGAGGCTTCAGTCCATAGTCAGCTGGCTCCAAGGCAGAGTAGCATGGCAGAGGGGCATCACAGAGGAGAAACAGCTCATGGCAAGGCAGGCAAAAGGCAGCAAACTTGCCTTCTTTCTATCTCCTTATATTCCATGCAGACTGCAAGCCTATTGATGGATGCTGTCAGCCCCTAGGACGGGGCTTCCATTATCCATACCCTTAATCTCAGAGTCACACTCTTACTTTACGTTCACACACTGTAAACCAAGCCGCTGCAGGAAGCCCCACCGATGAGCATGTGAGGCTTTGGGGGCCATCTAGATACAAGCCATACTACCAAGTCACATGTAAAACATTTGATTCAGCATTTTTAACTCCCTAAACTTTTGGAGTGCCCTCTTTACATTACGCCAAGAAAGCTCTGGCATTTTAACCTCATTAAATGAATGCTACCATGGAGTCCAAATTTTAGTCAACCAATCAAGAAAGCCAATGGAAGTATCTCTAAAAGTACATTAAATCTGGACTTTCTAGTAAATGAGTCAGTTTAATAAATTTGACTAAAACTAGTGTTGTGGTCTTCCTACTTTAGATCTGTAGTTTGCTGATATATGCTGGCAAAGCCTTGCAGTTCCCTGGGTGTATAGGATATTTTCTCCTGGATTGTAGTGTATACCTGACCCTTGGAGTATGCTGAGCTTTGACCATAATGATTGTAGTAACTGACCTTCATTATGGCTACACTTGCTTTACATGAGCTTTCATAATAACAGGGCCAAATTTTCTAAAGATAGACCTAATACTGTCAAAATATCATTTCCTCCCAAAATAATTTTAACAAAATCTAAGTCAAAAATGCAATGATACTCTTCTGAATTGGATTTAAAAATTATTCTATTAATTATAAAAAAAATTGCTTCATTTGCCCTCCCTTCTTTATCTTTTTTTCCTAAAAAACAATCTTAAAAGTCTATAGTTGGGGCAAGGCAAATTAGGTCTCTAGGAGGGAAGGGAAGGAGAGACGGAAGAGTTCAAGCTTTACATAACACCATCCGTGTTATGGCTTGTGTTTGGATGTCCCCCCAAAGCCTCATGCAGTCATGGGTGCAGGCTTCTAGAGTGTATGATTGATTCATGGTCCAATGTTGGGATTATGGGTGTGAGTGCTACACCCTGGGGCGGGTAGTTTGCATACAATGTAAGGGAGGGAAAGAGGCTGCTTGCCCCTCCTCCCCTTGTGCTTGTGCTGCTTTTGCTATCTTCCACTGCCATGAACTATTGCCCTCTGCCATGCTACCCTGCCTTGGAGCCAGCTGAGTATGGACTGAAACCTCCACAAACTGTGAGCAAAATAAAGCATTCCTTCCTTAATTTTGGGTGTCAGGTATTTTGTCTCAGCAATGAGAGAAAAGTAACCAAGACAATTCACTACAGGTATAAGCCATGAGAGCTGAGAAGGACATCAATGAAGAGAAGTGACCCAATGCAAAAGGTCAGATTCCAGACTGGGTAGGAAGCAGTCCCTGCATAGGACTAGCCTGTTACAGGATAGTGAAGCTGGTAAGTAAGGTGAGCAGGTTAACAATATGGGAGGGCAGCCTTTGCAGAGATTCAGTGTCTCTGTAGGGAAAGAGGGGACCCCACAACAATGCAGCCCAAATGTGTGTGTGAAGCCAGCAGAGGTGGGGAAGACATTTGCATAGGAAGTTGGTGCACAAACAATTGGGAAGGGCTTCCATGTGGAAAAAGTGAGCTGGTACAGAATGTCAGAGCATGGTGAGCATGAGGTGGCTGCCATGCACAAGGACAGCCCAGGCCAAGGAGTTGGCAGCCAAGTAGGGGATGGGAATGTCCATGTCGGTGCAGGCAGCATGTTGTAATTTCTGTTAGGGCTGAGCATGGTGCGATGGCACCTGCAGGAGGCAGCAGAAGGTGTCAGTAATGGGAGAACATGAGAGGTTGATCCCGTATGCAGATATATTAAGAATAGGGACAGTGGTGTCCTCACTGTCAAAGAAGGGAGTTCTGGGAATGGGAAGAAGGAAAACTGGAGCAACCCTATAGGAGTGAACTATGAATTTATGAGTTTAATATTAATATAGAAAAAATTGTAGTTGTATATGAATTTGTATGTAAATTTATATCTTTGTCTATTCTAAAAGTTTTAGTAGTTTTGAGTTTTAATAAATTTAGAAAAAAATGCTTACAGAGAGATGGAGAGGGAGGGAGAGAAAGAGAGATAATTTATAAACTAGCAATAGAAGGTAACTTCCTCAATCCGATAAAGAGAACTTGGGGTTGGGGATGTAGCTCAGTGATAGAGCAATTGCCTTGCATGCACAAAGCCCTGGGTTCAATCCCCAGCCCTGCAGGAAAAAAATATACGTATATACACACACACACACACACACACACACACACACATTAAGGAGAACTTGTGATGAGTGTGGTAAGTGTGATGAGTGTGCTGCTAACATTACACCTAATAGGAAGCACAGAGTTCTTTCCGGGAAGATCAAGAGAAGGACAAGGATGTCCACCTTTACCACTTCTGTTCAACACAGTGCATACTAGAAGTTCCAGCTAGTAGGAGTCAATAAAAAGCACCAGATTGAAAGCAAAAATGTGAAAACCTATTGCAGGAGATGTGAGCATCTGTCTACAATATCCAAATGAATCTACAATAATGCTACTAAAACTAGTAAGCAAGTTTAATGAGGTACAGAATACAAAATCAACACATAAAAATCATCTGTATTAGATACACTAATAACAAACCAATGGAAAATGAAATTTGAGAAACAATGTTATATACAATTGCATCAAAACATGTTCATTATTCAGCAATAAATTTGATAAAATATGTTAAAGATCCATACATTGAAAACTACATGTTACTGAGAAAAATTAAATTTTTTTGGACAAAAAATTTGAACCATAATGAGGTAGCTCTAAACATTTACTAGAATGGGAAAAAGTTCTAGAGAGAATGAGGCCCATATGAAGTGGTGTTGAGGATGTGGAGGCATTGGAGCTCTCATGGACTGCTGATCAGGAACATAAATGGCATAATCACTTCAGAAAACAATGTGACAATTACAGAAAAGGTTAAACTAGTTAAACTAAGCCATTCCACCCCAGGTATTTGCTCCATATTTCACACAGGACATTATGAATGTCCATAATTCAATGGGTAATAACCAAAAACTGAAAGTAGCCAAAAAGTCCATCCACAGGTAAATAGATAAGCAGACTTATATTATGCAGTGAAATACTACTCAGCAATAAAAAACAATGAGCTATTAATGTGTACCAAAACACAAATGACTCTCAATATTATTTTTCAATTTCCATGTCCTTGATTGATTTCTTTGGTTATCAGACTTATACTTTTTCTGTAAGTTTGAGAATATTTCAAAATCAGAAAGAGAAGGAAAATTAATGAATTAATGAAACACACTAAGTAGTGTTTGAAAGAGGATTAGAACATATAATTTGCCTTTTCAGATGTTAAAAAGTAGATTGTATAACTATAACGCTTGAAATAGTATGTGATTGTGTGACAATAATACCAAGAAGACAAAACAGATCTTGGTTTATAACAATTTAACATAGTATGAAATAACAATTAAAATTGCCAGCTTTTAGGGACTGGTATGTAAATTGTACTACATTCATATACTTGAATAGCATATAACAGTTTTAAACATTCTGAACGGTAGGAATATTATACAAGTCAATGAGGGGGACTATGATCTATGGAGACTTGATGGGCTTTTGGGGTGCTGGCAATGTCCCATGCTTGACCTTGGTGGTAGTTACATGGTTATTCATTTTCATAAATATATTTTATGCATTTTCCTGATATAGGTGCAATGACAAAGTTTAAGAACATAAAATATTTCATCATACTGGATTATATTCTAAAGCTTGAGCTGTCAAGTAGATCAAGTTCTATTGCTTTTCTATGCATATGAGGAACGAAGTTCCAAAAGGTTTCAATCAGTGCTTTGCAGGAGCAGATACAAAACAAAGCCACAGTGTGTCCATCCATGCTCTTGTCTCAGCACTGTCTTGGCTACTCAGGCATCAGTGATTTAAGAGCTAACAACCGTCACAACAGTTACCATGCGTGTGTGCTCATGCTGGGCACTTACATATACCACTCCTGAGGCCCACGCAACAGCACTGTAAAAGTGATGTTTTTGCCTCCAATTTACAATAAAGGAAAGGGGACACACAACTGATAAAAAATGACACAGGTGTTTTTATCCAATTCAGTTCACTCATTAACTAGATCAAATTCAGTAGCAGCCATACGTCAGGCACTGGGAAGATACTAGAGATACAAAGACACATATAGGACAATATTCTTACCCTCCAGGAATTTAAAATCCTGATGAACTCTGGACTTAGAACACTGCATCTCTGCCTGTTGCTATTCAGCTATCTGCTATTATTTAAACAGGATTCAAAATCAAATACTTCTAGCAACGAAGTTGTCTCCCTCAGAGTTCCCTCCTCTCAAAGCTAATAATGAATAAACAAACAAACCCTCCTGTAGCTATGAGTCAGAGTTAACCTACTAAAGTTCAGAACTTTCTGTATATCTGTCTGCTTTTTAAATATTACATATTAAGGAATGGACCCAGAAAGCATAAACAAAGTTGGACAACTCAAAAATAAAAGGTATTCTTCCCAGTGTAGCAGAACAACATATCCTAGTCCTGAAGGGCCTCTTCTTGAGGCTCCCAAAGCACAATGTAAATGCGAACTCATTCTTCCTTCTGGTATCCTTGGGAGGCAGGAAGCCAATGTTATTTCATAGATAAAGAAGCTAGAGTCCCCGGGGGTTGAATGCCTTGATGGGGATCGCATAACTACAGGGCAGCTGGGGGTGCTGGGAATGGGCTTAGGGTTAGGACCTCCTGCCTGAGGTCCCCTGGCTCCCAAATGGGGCCTCCTTCCTAAGAGAAAATGTATGTTGAGCCTCTGATGGAGGCTTGCTCTATAAAAGGAATGTTATGGGAAAACTGAGTCAAAACCTGCATTTTCTTCTTGTGCACAATAATGCAATGTGCATTTTCAGGAAGTTGTTTAACACATGACCTTGTCTGTAACAGCACCGAGTTCATCCAACTTGGGGGTTAGGATGAAGCTAACACGGCCCTTGCAGTGCTGAGTTCACGATGACCTGCACTGTCAGGTGTGGAAAGAACATGGGGACACACCACGCCCCGTTAGTTCTCTCAGCCCTTCAGTGAGGCAGTATGGGTGTGCCCTCACTCTGAGCTGTGATGAAGACACTGCCAAAGCCACTTTCACACCTCATGAAATGCAGACAAGGGGATGAGTTGATTTTTCAAGGAAGGGAGGCAAAGTTCTTAGAGTCCTTGATTTAATTTTAAGCCCAGCAAACCAAGTTCCCAACACCTTCTTGTTCACATTTTTAGATACCAAATGGAAATGGTAGGCAAGTGCTGAGTATTTTGACACTATTTATCATTCAGCACTCATACTTCAACAAATATCTTTGAGTATTTGTCTTTCATCTATTGTGTGCAGGACGTTATTCGAAGCACTAGGAATATAACGGCGAATAAGAAAAGAGCTTTCTCTGAGCGTATATCTAGTAGTCCCGGGGGACAATGCAACAGGCAGGAAGAACAAAACCAGACTTTGCAGACATAACCTCTGCTTGGGAAAGAATGGCTTGAAAATCTTTTTATTCAACACCTTCATTTAAATGCCCACATAATGAGCTAGGCATGGTGGTGCAGAACTATAATCTCAGCTACTTGGGAGGATGAGGCAGGAGGATAACAAGTTTGAAGCCAGTTGGGGCAATTTATGGAGAGAGTTAACATAAAAAGACCTTGGGGTGTAGCTGTGGGATAGAGTACTTCCCTAGCATGTGTGAGGCCCTAGAGTTGATCCCCAGCAGCACAAAACAAAAACACCAAAATAAAACAAAAGGTCCACAGAACAGACAAAGCTCAGAATCAGCAGGCCTGAGTCTCCGAGAAGACCACCTTCCCCTCATAAATTAGAGTGTAATAAACATTCAAAGCGAGAGCCTGTAGGTCACAAGGACCTTGAAATGAAAAATAAAACAAGCCAAACTTTAGAAGACTGAACCGAGGCTACATGCACGGTTATCCTAAAGCTGTTCTGGGCATCCCTGAGATCTTGTCAAGAAGGGGCTCTTTCCCATAGGAAGTAGGTTCTCTAGGGATGTGTACATGTGACCACTGCGGGGGGAGACGAGCAAATTCTCAGAAAGGAAGAGCCTGCCTAATGCAGGGTGGGCCACAGCTGGGCCCACTCAATAGCCTGGAAGTGCGCAAATGATGCACGCCAGGCCAATTTCCGCCTCTCACAGACGGTCTCGAGTACCAGCGTGTCAGTATCTGCTGGGAATATATAAAGCTGGCTGAATAGCAAACATGGGAATTTAATGACTCACTGAGACCCTGCCTCAAAATAAAAAATTGAAAAAGGGCTGAGATGTAGCTCAGCATGAAGGCTCTGGGTTCAACCCCCAATATCACATACACACACACACACAAACACACACACACACACACACACACACACACACTTCAAAGTACCAACATTCCCTTTCCACCTTTCCACTCTTACTAGTCACAGCTTAATCTTATTCCAAGCTTCTGCTCCTTACCTCATAGCTTCTTTGCACACTGCAGTCCTTTCTTGAAGCCAGCTCCCTCCTACTTCTAGTACCAATGGTTGGGCAGAATTGGCTTCAAAACACCTTGCAGCTTCTCTTGGCAGTAGTTCTGAGAGTAATCAGACAAGTGGTCATTGCTGCAACATGGTTCTCTTAGCTGGCTGTTAAACAGTTCTGCCCAGATGTGGTTTCCTGAGCTCAGTTCTCTTTCCTTCTTTCCACAGGGAAAAATGAAGAGAAAAATGTTGAGTGGTCTGTCCTCAGACACTTCTCTTTCCTTCTTTGTGGCTTCCCAACCTCCTGTTACCCAATGTTTCTCCTATAAGACAGATATTGTGGAGGGATAGCATGATTGTTGATCATGATATGTCAACTTGAATAGAGTGGGAAATGCCTAGCACATCAGCAGAGCACTGTTCCAGGTGTGTCTGTGGATGACTGACATGAAGACCAGAAAACTGGGGTAGGGGGGCACCCATCTGTGGATGGTACAAGCCAATAGGCCTGCAGCCCAAGCAGAATAAAAAGGGAAAGAAGAAGAAAGTGTACCCATTTTGAAGAGCTCCAGCCTTCCAGGTCAGGTTCATTATTTGCTGCCATTGCCCTTAGACACAGGTCTCCAGTTTCTCCAGCCTTCTATCCTGATCCACACAGGTGACCTTCCAGGGAGCTTCCTGACCTTCAGCCTTAGACTGGTGCTGCATCCTTAATCACTTCTGTTCTGCAGCTTCCATCTTGTTGGCTGAGCAGCTACTGGATTCTCCTGCTTCTGATCCCACAGGTGACCACTGTAAACTCACCCTCCTCTGATCCTGTGAGCCTGCCTAGTAAATTCCTTTGCATCATTAGACATATATTTTCTACTGATTCTGATCTATTAGAGAACCCTAAATAAAACAGATGGGATTCTTCAGCCCTTTGTTCCTGCTCTTCCATCTGTCTATTTGCTTTCCCCTCCTCCTACAAAAGATGAACAATGACTACTGTTATTGACATTCACTAAGTCCCATCCACCAATAAACAGGCTCATGGGTGGTACTATCAGTGATCACTGCCATCTTCTCAGAAGCACCCTCTCTCTTCTTTACGTCTCCCACACCTATAACCACATGCTGAAATAGCACCTCATCCAAGAATCCAGACTTCTCTCTGGCTCTCTCCCTCATCAAATTGTACTTGAGTGGGTTGGTACCAAGATATAAATTCAGGGTACAAAGCAGACAGCCTCTCTTAGACAATGTGCCTAAGTCACATGCTTCAACTCAGCTTTTATCAGAAAGCTTTTGCATCACCTGGTACTAGGACCTGGTCAGGTATAAGGGGAGTAATATAGGGGCACCTATTCTAAAAACTCATTTTCTTTTTTTTTTCTTTTAAAAATAAAAGGAGGAAAACATTGACAGATAGACAACCTTTTGCAAAATAGCAAAAGAACAGTACAGACAATACAGAGTTACAAACAAAGTGGTAGGAAATTAACAATGCTTCTTGTATTACATATTGATATCTTCAAAGTGGTTTCTCATGAAAACAGATAGAGACATGCAATATTGATCAATCAAGGACTCACTGACAGTTTGTTTCAGCAAAGAAATAGAAGACAGTAGAACAACTACGTTAACTATCCTGTATATACATACATACAAAACTTCTCCTTCTTTCCCTTCTCTTTTCCCACATCCCAGTTGCCCTTTACCCTTGAGTGTTTTCCTATCATTTCACAATGTCTATCATACCTCCTAGTTTAAATTAACACTTTCAGGTTTTACACTAATGAAACAATGCGGTGCTTGCATATGTATGTCTGATTTATTTCACTTATGAGTATGGTCTCTAGTTGTGACCATTTACCTATAAAAGCCTCGAGTTTATCTTTCTTTATAACTGTGTAATATTCCATTATATAAAAGTACCACAATTTTCTTATCAGTCATTGGTGGATGGACATTTGGGTTGCTTCCACAATTTAGCAATTACAAATTGTGCTGCTATGAACATAGGTGCACATGTATCGCTGTGATATGATGTTTTTAGATCTTCTGGGAAAATACCCAGCAAGGGGATAGTTGGGTTGAATGGGACCTCTAGACCTAGTTTTCTGAGGAATCTCCAAACTGATTTCCACAGTGGTTTCACCAGTCTGCATTCCCACCAGCAGTGGAGAAGGGTTCCTATTTCTCCACAGCCTCGCCAGCATTGGTTATTGGTTGATTTCTTAATGCTAGCCATTCTTGCTGGGATAAGGTGGAATCTCAGTGTTTCAATTTGCATTTCTCTAATGACTAATGATGTTAAACATTTTCTCATGTATTTATTTGCCCTTTGTATTTCCTTATCTGAGAAGTGTGTATTCATCTCAGCTGCCCATTTTTGGATTGGGTCTTTGAATCTGGGGGCGCTGATATTTTTTAATTCTTTATATGTTCTAGATAGAAGCCCTTTGTCTGAGGGACAGTCAGCTAAAATGTTTTCCAAGTTTGAGGGTTTTCTTTTTACTCTGCTGGTGATTTCCTTAGATGTGCAGAAACTTTTCAGTAGCATGAAATCCCAGTTGTTGATTCTTTCAAGTGTTTCACATGCAGTTTGGTTTTTGTTCATGAACTCTCTGCCTACCCTTATGTCTTCAAGGTTTTTACCTACTTTCTCTTTCAATAGATTTAGTGTTTCTGTTTTAATATTGAGATCTGTGAACCATTTTGACCTGAGTTTGGTGCATGGTGATAGGCTTGGGTCTATTTTCAGTCTTTGGCAGGTAGCAAGCCAATTTTTCCAGCACCATTTATTAAGCAGGCTATCATTCTTCCAGTGAGTTTGTTTGGCCCCTTTATCAAAGATTAGGTGGCTGAGTGTGTTTTTAGTTGTGGCTGTTTCTTCCAGTCTGTTCCATTGATCCTCAGGTCTGTTTTTTAGCCAGTACCAGGTTGATTTTATGACAGTAGCTTTATAGTATAATTTCAGGTCAGGGATTGTGATTCCACCTGACTTGTCCTTGTTGCCCAGGATTGCTTTTGCTATTCTGGGTCTCTTCTGGTTCCAGATGAATTTAAGGCATGTTTTCTTGAGATCTGTGAGGTATGCTAATGGTAGTTTAATGGGAATTGCATTGAATCAGTACAGCAGTTTTGGGAGTATGGCCATTTTCACAATGTTGGTTCTTCCTATCCATGAGCAAGGAATATTTTTCCATTTACTGAAATCTTCAATCTTTTTTTTCAGAGTACTGCAGTTTTCATTGAAGCGATCTTTTACTTCTTTTGTTAGATTGATTCCTAAATATTTCAATTTCTTGGATGTTATTTGAAAGGAATGGTTTCCTTAATTTCTCTCTCAGTCTGTTTGTTGTTTGTGTATAGGAACGCTATCAATTTCTGGGTGTTGACTTTGTATCCAGCTACACTGCTGAATTTGTTGATTAATTCAAGGAGTCTTCTTGTGGAGTTAAAAAGTAATTTTCTGAATTGTTTAACAGAAACAAAGTCATCATACATCAAAACCATTTATTAATAGGCTAAGCACTGATAAAATTAATCCCTATCCAAATCTCTCTCCTCTCAAATAAATAGTATCTATCTCATCAGTATTATAGATAAAAATTCAAGTAGAGTGGAAGTCTACTGCAGAAATTTTTAATATTGCAAAATTTCAAGATTTTATGTTGACAAAAGTGATACTGTAAAAGTGCTTGTAATATATGCTAAGCCATTAATAAATTAGGATATAAAACAATTTGACTAGTGAATTGAAGAGAAAATCAAGAAGGAAATGATGTGAGAGGCTTTAAAAGAAAGTGAAACAAATATGAAAGGATTAACAAAATTTAAAATTAAAATCCTTGGGAAAAATTTAATAAAATATTTATTCATTTTTGCAAACATATATAGCCCTTCTTGTGATTGTCTGGCAAAAGTCAAATGTAAAATAAAAGACATTTCATGCTACTATTCTAGAATTTCATCTAAAAATTATTAGCTCTTTATTTGGCTTATCTATTGCTGCATGACAAACCACTCACATATTTAATAATTTAAACCAATAATAATACTGCCAGCTGGCTCAGTAGTTTCTTTGCTTCATTTGTTGCTGGCTGATGCTATCATGACAAGAAAGTCCAAAATGGCCCCACTTCCGTGGCTAGAAGTTGGTGCTGGACACTGACTGGGAGCTTAGTTGGAAGTGTTTTCTGGGGCCTCTGAGTCTCTACCCATAGGTGCTTGGCCTTTACTGAGCTTTGTAGCCAGGCTTCAAGAAGGACTGCTCCAAGGGCACATGTCCCAGTGTCCAAGTACTCTTCAGATCTCTAGTCACACCACTCTTCCTAAAGTCCCTTCATCCAAAGTTAGTTCCATGATCAAGCTGAGAGCCCATGAAAGAAAGAAACACACCTCATCAGGAGCTGGGGTTCATTGAAGGCCATCAAAATAGAGCCCACAACAGAGCATGCTCTGGTCTCCAATGGGTCATGTTCTTTCCACATGCAAACTACACAACTGCTCCAGAGCTCTCAAGATGTCATCCCACTCCCATCAGAGCTCCACGAACAGAATCTCATTGGCTCTTTAATGCAATTCCTCTCAAGCTAAAGAAGTGTGAACTAATGAAACAAGTTTTCTGCCCCTCACCCACCAAATGTACAATGAATCATCAAGGACAGGAAAAGCGCAATGGATTCCCATGCAAAAAGGTTGAAAATGGGAGGCCCATAGCAGTCACTGGCCTTTATCAATTTTGATATCCAACCAAGCACATGTGGCCATCTTCTTGGGTATGGCCCAATTCTGTTCCCTGGGAGCTTTAGCTGAGCACCTTGAACAATCCTTCTCATCTGAAGATAAATAACTCAGGTTTATAGCTCAGTTTCTTTCTTGACTAGCTTCTTCTGTATGGAAGTTTGGAAAGCTTCAGATGCCTTTTTATTTAAACTATTTCTGTTCTGTTAGTCCAAGCTGATTTAATTTCATTTTTTTTTTGTAGTTTTCTATGTATCAAACTATAACCTGCTCTATGAGACAAAAGTACATTATACAGATAGCTAACATAGTTGTACTACTGTCTTCTATTGCTTTACTGAATGGAACAGTTAATGATTACTTGCTTGATCAATCTTGCACATCTCTATTTGTTTTCCTGAGAAATCATTTTAAAGGTATCAATACGTAATACAATAACAATTGTTAATTTCCTACAACTTTGTCTGTAATTCTGTATTGTTTGTATTGTTCTTATGCTATTTGTAAATGGATATCTGTTTGTTAATATGTTTTCCTTCTTTTATTTTTAAAATAAATTTTAAAAAATTCCCCCTGCAAAAAAAGACCATCCATTGTTTTTTAGGACTGAATATCAGGGTGAATCCCCTTAACATTCCTAGGAATCTTTTGCTCAGCTGAGAGGACCTTTGAAATACTCCTTAAACCTTCCTGATGTCTTAACAGAGATCTTGACTCTGAGGCTATATATTTATCTGCCAGCACCCTGATCTCATCTTCAAACTAAAGTCATTTCTTTATTATGGAAATATTTTCTTTAAAGACTGGCAATTTTACTATTAAATCCAGCAAGTTCTAGCTCCTGTTTAGCTCTTCTAAATTCTGTTTGAAATCTTAATAGTTTCTTCTTTAGCTTAACATCCTCCTATACCTTTTCATAGGCAGCTAGAAAGAAGCCAAGTTACTCTTTCAACATTCTGCCTGGAAATTTCCTTAGCGAAAATCACAGGTTTGCCAGATACGTTTCGATTTCCCATATTACTACAGGCAACAGCTGTATTAATTTTTCTTCTAGCACGTAACCTGGGTTCTCTTTTCTCTAGCTGCCATTAGGAATTTTCTCATTGCTCTTCCAAACCCCAATAACAGTCTTCTTATTCCTCCAAATTTTTCCAATTCTCTATCAGACTCAAATGCCGCATGGTATAGCAGCTTCCTACTTTTAGGTGACTTTTATTCTGTTTTAATCATCTATTTCTGCATTTTGAAAAACTCAAAATCTAATAGTTTGTAACAATTTATTATGACTTCTTTCAGCCTGTGGGTTGATGAGGAGGTTATTGTGTTTTATATATTTTTGATCACATATTGTAGCAGCATCTTATTTTTAGGTGACTTTTATTTTGTTTTAATCATCTATCCCATTCACCAATGCTAGTCAATGACCAAGCCCAGAGTCAATATTTGAACAGACTGCTAAGTGTGCAAAAACCAGAGCATGGTCCATTCAGGACCACCAAGGCCATAGTTTGTGACATTCTTCAGATCAACGGTTGATTTATTTATGATTGATTAAATGACGTAGGAAACAATTCTCACTATAAAACCACTTTGTGAGACAAAATAAACTCAGTTTTAGAAGTTTTCATATAATTTTTTAGAAACTGTACCTATTGAATCTGTTATATGCTGTCTACTATGATATTTGGTACCCATTTTAATTATTATTATTATTTTTGTTCTGTTTTGTTTTTCCAGTACTGGGAATTGAACTCATGACCTCGCGCTTGCCAGGCAGGCGCTGTGCCACTGAGCTAAATCCCCAGCCCCTTAGTACCCATTTTAAGTGGATTCTATTTGAGTGGTCTTTTACTGGCATCAATTATCCTCAGATATAAAGAGTTTCTGTTTTTTTATTTCAATTTAGCTTTTGCAGCTTGAGTCTCACTGTCAGGTCAAGAACACTTTGCAGAGGAAAAATGAGTCATAAATCAGAACTGGGCATTGCCGATTCTTGGAAATAACACCATCACAATAGCACCAAACATCAGCCCCTCTCCCTGGTAGACATCTTTTATTTTATTTTATTTTTCTTTTGCTTTACTCTTTAATATGAATTAAATGAACCATCTTTAGAGTCAGACATTGACAATTATGTGTGGCTTGAAATTATATACAATATTTCTTGTCATGCTTTACAAGCCCATAGCTTTTACAAATGGCTTTAGCAGGAGCATTCTACCAAAATTGATTCTAAAAGGCCCACAGTTTTTACACAGAATATTTTGAACAAAGGTAGTTTAAATAGAGGTGTAATTTTGTTCTCTGCTACATGTTTAAGCTTTATTGGTTTTTCTTTTGGTTTTTCTCCGGTACCAGGAACCGAACTCACGACCTTGCGCTTGCCAGGCAGGCGCTTTTGCCGCTGAGCTAAATCCCCAGCCCATGTTTAAGCTTTAAATGAACATTTAAAGAATAAGAGTATTTCATGAAGTCCACATTGAATACCTGGAAAATGTCTTCTTCACACAGTGAACAAAAACCTGAACTGAATGAATTCACTAAAACTTAGGTAATATTCTGCATTTTTATCAAATCTTTGATAAAACTGCAGATAATACTGTTAAAGGGATTTAAAGTCCAGCCAAGAAGCATACATTTTGTTTTTCTCCCTGGAGATTCTCAGTTTAATCTTACAATAGTCAGTGTAACATAAGCTCTGTTCCCCCTACTCCAGCGTGAATCTGAGAGGTTTGTAAGTAAAACCCTCTAATCAAAATGCTTCCACAGGGCCGGTGATTTCCACAGTGCTGTTTTGGGCCTCCCTGGGGTGTTGTTACCTTTTCCTACATTTCCTCCCTTTGAGTAGATCTATCATTTTACCAGACCTGAAATTTCCTTTCCTTTCACGTATCTTAATAAGAAATTAAGCAAAGGATACTCCCACTTGGGGGTTTAGTCATTTCGCCTTATGTTTCCATGGCAGTCTGCTAATTTGTAAAGAAGCTATAAATGCTGCTTTACTATTAGTTCTGCTTCTGTTAAATGTGGAAACAGAGATGCTAAAGCACAGTGAGCTGGTGCATCAGCAAGCTGACAGGTGGGGTCATTAGGAGGAATGGGCTTCAGAGAAGGGTCACTGCATTTGTCAGTTCCTCTATTAGCAGACATTTCCCAGAGCCTAACTCACAGTTCTGGACACAACCTTCTTTGCACAGAATGCCTGGAACAAAGACACTGTCTTATTCTGACAATCTAATGAGGAAGAGGTCCTAGAACTTCCCTCAGAAACGGTCCCTGTTTGTCATCACTTACCAGGAATTTCTTCACAGCCCATAATCATACAAAGTCATCTCTTTTGTTCCTTTCTTTCTGACTCCTCACTGCATTAATACTCTAATGAAGACACTAGTCATTAATTCATTAACAGCTATCATTCACTCAGCATTCGCCAATGTCCACATTATAAATTAACAATCTACAGAGTATTTTGCATAACTTACCTCATTTAATCATTACAAACTTAGAAGATGACCATTACTGGCCCTCTCCTGTTGATAATGAACCAAAGCAATACTTCAGAGAGGTTGTATTAACTTGCCTAAATTCTCAGGCCACTAAGAGTAAATGCTGGAGCCAAATAGAAACTCTATATTCCATCTTCTCAATTAATGATAGACAGGAAGGCTAATGCTCCTCTCAGTCGGGGGTGCATCATTATCCACTGCAGTATATTTCCACATGTTTGGCTAAGCCCTTTTGGTTTAGGATGGCCAGGCTGACATAATATATAGAATCAAACTGCCAAAAATTCAGGGCATGACTCAGAATGGAATCTAGAAATGTCAGCCAACAAGACCACCAAGAGAGTTGAGCAGTCTCAATGGGATTTTAAGTTCATTTTTTCTATTGTGAGAACTATTCAATTCCCAGTTTATAGACAACAGATGACAGGACAGAGCTAAAATCTGACCACTTAAATGGATTGTCCTATTTCACCAGAAAAAATGGTATTAGAGTGAATTTGTAGACTTCGCTACTCTCCCTTAGACTCAAATGCTAAATAATTGATTTAGGACAGAGTCCTAGGAGGATAAAATGACACCATACAAATAATTGTATGTAGGAAATAGAAGGACTGTAGAGGCAGATTCAAAGGCTGCTGTCCCTGTTTCTTGTGGTCCAATCCACCACAGCTTAGGTTTGTTGTTGTTGTTGTTGTTACACGGTACATGGTAGGCAAATGCTTTACCACTGAGCTACGTCACAGCCCAAGACTAAGGTTTTGCCTCTTGAGAAATAAGGTCCCAACACTTCTGGATTTTAAATGATACAAGGACAGGAAGCATGTCTCCATCCCTTTCATATCATGGCACCTGCAAGGCGACAGCCGTATCATCAGTTCTCAATAAATACTGATTGGATGATGTCAATAGATATCAATGAACGATGCAACAGTGCCTGAACCGTCTCTCGGAGTTACAGGAACCTGTTTTACAACCAACTGGGGTGTGGCGTGTGGTCAGGCTGCAGATGAGGCAGGGACCACCCACTGCCCTGTGCTCCTGCCACGTCCTCTCTGAGCCCACCACCACATCCCAAACTGTCTGGTCCTGCTGAAGGCTGCTTCTATACTACCTCAGGAACCTGCTACATTTTATCCAGTTTTGTTAGAAAAAGCACTGGAGGAAGTCACTCTTAAACCCAGTCTTGGTGTCATTTCTGGATATCCTACTTGAGAGCACCATTTCCCTTTCCATTGCTAGGTGGCAATGTTCCAGACAGAGGCTTTTCTAGGGACAAGTGACCTCTTCTTGGCCTCAGTGCATTTTTCTGCTGTATTTGTTCACACATGTCTTATGTTATTTTTTTCTGCTAACTTCCTGAAAATCACACAAAAGGAATTCTCACTTTTATGTGTGACTACAGGGAAAGGTCTTGTAGCTCAACAGTTATATAGTAAGTACCAGAGAAACAAACAAAAAAAAAGAACAACACTGCCTAATAAAGAAGATAAGTCTCAACTTATAAATGACAACATCCTTCAAAAATACTCTGCCAGGACAAGACTCCTACCTTACACAACACTTTCAGGATTTTCCTCTGGTTATATATTATCTTTTTGGTTATACTTATGAACCAGTTAAAGACAGAAATCATACCATGTTTATATGTGTCTCACTGAACCAAGCATATTCTGCATATTTGATGCATGTTAGAGAAAGGGCCATATTATCCCAAGTCACTTTGTAAATATCAGTAATATCAGATCTTATGGTCCCTATTCATATACAATTCATGGTTCCTTGAATGGTTCTCTGAACTTGGCATCGCTTGGAAAGACATTTTGGAAAATGGACTTGGATAGGTAGCCAGCAAGCAGAATCTTTTCCTCTAGAGGGAGAAGCTGAAAGGGCTAACGTGTCTAATGCCACACAGGAGTGGTGCTTCAGAATGAAGCAAGAAGAGGAGAAAAATGGAAGAAATATTGCCTTGTGAGAGAATGGGTATTGTCATAAATTCTGCTTTCCACCTGTTGACATCACCAAACTTAGTAGTCTTCCCACAATTTTTAAAAATCCATAAAATGTACAGATTTTAAGTTTCAAGTAAACCATATCACATTTTTATAAACAGAAATCATTATTTCCAGAGACCTTACATCAGACAAGTAGAAAATTACGTTCTCTTCACAAAGTGAAGACTTTGTGTACTTTAAGAACTTTTATCACACAACTAATTCCCAGATTGTAAAAGATTTAATTTTCTTCCTTCTTAACTGTTTAATAGAAATTTCCAAACATCCCCCAAAACAGAGTACAATAAGCTCCAAGATACCAATTATTCAGTTTCAATAATCACCAATATTTTACCATATTTGTTTCATCTACCCTCATCCTTTTTTTAACTAGGATATTTTAAAGCACATCAAAGTTTTCAAGTCACTTTACCACTAAATGCTTCATTAAGCATCTTGAAAGAAAGGAACATTTTATTACAGAACATATAATGACATTAATGTACCCAACAAAATTAATCCTCTGATACCTAATACTTCATGAAAGTTTCCCAATTATCTGAAATAACCTTTTTGCCATAGGTCTATTTAAAACATTTACTAGTTACTATGTCTCATGTTTTCTTTATATCTCTTTCACACTAGAATCACTAGAACATTTCCTTCCGCTTCCCCTTTTCTTTCCATTTTATTGAATACTTAAAGAAACTGGGTCTTTAATCTTGAAGAACCCTTCATACTCTGAACTTGGTTGCAAAGTTGTTGCTAAAGCTTTGAACAACTTGCCATCTAAGAACTGCAGAGGTGCATCCCTTGATCTCATGATCTCTCTACATTGCCTTGCTTGTGAAACTGGACAGCACGTAATCTAAGTGTCCACATCACCCTCTTTTCCCTCAGGTGGAGGATGAAACTCGCAAGTCAAAGCTCTGAGAGAGAGCTTCTCTCCAGGACAGGTCTCTAACAGATTTCAAAGGAGAGCTGAAGGACCCAGACAGTGCTCCACAGCTCAGGAAAGAAAAGGAGAAGCCTGGGGCCAGGAAGGTCCTCTGCTGAGCATCAAAGTAGAATATTTAAGGGGGGGAAATAGTGTTTATGTTCAGAAGAGGAAGCTCCTATCACAGACAAATACATACATAGAACTTCCTCACTTTAAATCTAGACTTATTGTTTCTCATTGGGAAGGCACAAAGCAAGAAGCAGCCCCAGGATGCTCAAAAGCATTGGGGTTTCTGTCTACCCAGCCTTACCCCTTTATTTGTATTGACAGACAGAGTCCAGCATCTGTAGATCAGAGGCAAGAATAAGGATGATGCTTGTGCAGTGCCTTGTTCTAGGCAGCTCAGAGCGCTTGGCGTCTTGCTGGCTGGTGCAGCTAGAGTCCTGGGAGGGAAAGACTGTCGCTGCTGGAGGACCCTGTCTACCTTACCCAGCTCTGTAGCACCTCATGTTGATTACAGCATGCACCCTACTTACAGTGACTCTTTCAACTCTGGGCTACTTTTGAAAAACCAGTTTCCTCCCTCAACTTGGAAAAATACAAACAGGACTTGCTGGTATAGTTAAAAACAAAACCCCAAGAGCAGTCTTTTGGCAAAATATCTGGAAGAGCAGCTCAAAGGCCAGAAGGCATGTGCTTCAGTTCAGATGAGCAGACATTGGCCATGCCCACTTTGTGGCAGCTGGGTGTTCAGCCCTGGGGGCACAAACAGATTATGCCACATCCTGCCTTCCAGAGGTTTTCATCTGGGAGCACAGTTGTGTTCTTCCAGCCATTCCTGATCTGTTTTTTCTTATAATTACTTCCAGGTGGATTATAATTTACATTATTAATGGTCAATTTATAGTTACCTTGATCATGTTTTGAGCTATAGACAAATAATAAATTGTTTGGGACAAGTTATGAATTAGGATCTTGGGCTTAGGACTTTAAAGATTTTCACAAATATTGGTCACACACAGCTAATGAATCAATATGATATTTCCTACTCTCCAGGCTTGACAGAAACAGGAGGGAGACTATAGTCAAGAGACTTCAGAGCAAAATTCTGATGTCACTATGGTTTTTCATAATAGTTTCATGCAAGCTACTCCCCTCTCTTGATCTGTGTGTCTAGTATTACCAGTTGAAAGCTGTAGGATCTTTACCCCATGCTCCCACTATTTGGAAAGGCAGGAAAAAAGATAGGTTTGAGTTGTCATAATAGCTATGGCAGATGTATTGCTGACATGAGTGGCAGGATCCACAATGCTTTAGTCCTGTACAGAAAAGTTTCATGATAAAATTCTTGCTGCCTGAATTGCCAGTGAGACCCTGGGTGACCAGTGACACTGGGAAATGATCTTTAACATCTTCCTAGTTTGATAGTTATAGACATGGGTTGGTGTCTATAAACCCAGTCACTCAGAGAGTAAGTTTTAAATTCAGATTGTCTGTCCCATGTGTGATGGGCATGGTGAGGACATCATACAACCAGAGTTGAGCAGAACCAGAGATGAGCACAGGATTCCATTTGCAAGCTTTTCAGGATACCTGGATGTTGCCTGGGAAAGGTTCCACTGCTTCTACCCAGATTTGCTTTTACATGCAATATGGAATTCCATACAGAGGTTGCCTGTAATGTTCACAATAACCCAAGAAGTGACGTGGACTCAATAGAAACCAAAGTTGAAATTTTGAACTTTGTTCTTCTCCCAGGTCAGCTATATTCCCTAATATTCTCCCTCACAATGCTGGGTAGGAGCAGCAAGCTACACAGAAGGACCAACTGATACTCACAATGTACTGTTGCTAAGCTATCCTGTTTTGGAGGTGAGGTGTAGTAAATGCATATTCAACTTATGACATTTTCAACTGAGGATGGGTTTCTTGGGACATTACCTGATCATAAGTCAAGGAGCATCAGTATTTGTACCACTGTGCTTATGTTAACCAGCCCAAGGTAGACTCCTACCCAAATAAGGGGGTACTAACTAGAAACCAAAACTGACTAACCACTATCATGAATTCTCAGAAGTAAATGACAAGAGCTGACCAGTAAATGACAAGAGCTACCTTACCAGCTGAAGACAGGTGAGGTAAGTTTGAGGTTGCTAAACTGGCCATCTCCAAACTTGATCTGCAGGTGACCTATGAATGTGACATTGTATTGCATACAGTGCTATAGTCCTCTCTTTTGTAAATTATTTCCTCTATGCTCTAAGTAGATGAAGATTATTTACTGTACATCTTACCTACAGATTTGTCCCTATGAGCTCTAGAGAATCCATCCTTTTTTAGAAATTCCATTTGACCTTATAATGTTTTCAGGGGCTCAGCCTCAAGTAACATATCTCACACTGAGAAACAAAAATTCAAGTCCTAAAGACTGAGTAATTACTTTTCTACCATACATGTCTAGCAGCCTTTGTAGTAAATGCACTAATTTCTTTTTTCTTGGACTAGAAATGTAGCTCAATGGCACAGCACTTGTTTAGTATGCATGAGGTTCTGGGTTCAATCCCCAGCACACATACACACACACACACGTATACACACACACACAAATTCTCCTAAAAAGAGCATAAAGTTGTCTTAGCCAGAAGCATCTACTCATTTGGACCCTTTGAGGTAAACTGGAACATAATTAATATTCTTATGATTTGCAAAGTCTTTGTCTTCAATTAAAAGCAATAATAAGTGCTAGATGACTGGTATTTTGACATCCACCCAAGTCTTATTTCTGGTATAATTACACATACTAAAACACCATTCACAGCAAATCTTGCACATTTTTATGGAAATGTTTATTTATATTCTTCTTGTCTTGGCTCCACACCATAATAGCTTATTCCACATTAAGTGCTCATATGTGTTTATTTTCCCCTTGCTGTCTGTAAGCTATCCAAGTGTCCAGCGGGAACCTTGGTGGGAGGTCCCAGAAAATAGCCTGTCCATCAGATAAAAAGGCCAGGAACACCCACCACCATCTCTACCAGATGCACTTGCTAAGGGTGCTAAGAGGACCACCCAGACCAGGAGATCCCAGATAGACCCAAGGAAGCAAGGAAATGTCATGGGTAAAACATAGTATGAAGATCAGTGACCTGGATCGTAATTTTAACTCTGCCATTTCTTAATGTATAATTCTAGACCAGTCTCTTAAACCCTCTGAGCTCCAGTTTTTTACCTATCACGGTAAGTTGTGGTAAGGAGGAAATCAAGTTATATGTAGAGGGAAGCACTTTAACAACTGCAATCAACAAATGATTAATTGTTGATAATGAGAAGAACTTTATTGGCTCACAGTTCTGGAGTCTGGGAAATTCAAGATTGAGAGACTGCCATGTAGTGGTGGTATACTTGTTAAATCATTCTATGCTGGAAAGGCAAAGAAGATGAGAAAGACATTGAAGGGAGCTAAACTCTTCCTTTTGTAAAGACAATGAATCAATTTTCACAATAATGACATTAATCCATTCATGAAGACAAAGGTCTTATGGCCTATCTACCTCTTACTGGTATTAGGATCTACCTTCCAATATTGTTGCCTTGGGGATAAATTTTAGGGGACACATTCAAACCAGAGAATTGTCCCAGGACCAATTCAACAAGCTTGGTTAGCAAGTCTCTAAAACCTACATTTTAGAAAATGCTGAAGTGGTTAACAATAAGAATTCAGCCTCTCCAAGACTTGGAATCCAGACACTGAAAAATAAAAACTTGGGGTCAGGGAACCATGGTCAGACCAGCAAGGGACCCCCTGAGGTGGTTATACAAAAGGACTTAGGCCCCAACCTCACAGCCAGAGGCCAGGCTCAGCCTGAATTGCTCTGGATTTGAAAGTCCCAGAGTTGCCCCCACCCCAAACCCTAATCCTACTGGCTCTTGATGATTGCTTCCAGCATAAGTCTGAGACCTGACTCCCTTCTTTACCTTCCAGTGAGAACAGTGACATGTCTTGAATAGGACACTGCCCAAAGTTGTAGATTCTGAATGAAAACCACATGTTTGAAATCACAGAGAAATTTCTTTTATTCTCCTTTTGTTTTTAGGTTTTATTTTGTGTTTGTTTGTTAGATTTTTGTTTTGTATTGTGTATGTGTGTGGTTTTTAGTTTTTTCATTTAGGTTTTGTTTTCTTTTTCTCTTTTTTCTTTCCTTTCTTCCTACTTTCCTGGGACTTGGGGAATTTCTATTTGTCCTTCCTTGTTGCTTATCTCTTTTATTTACTTCTTTTTTGTTTTTATTTTTCCATTTCTCCCCCTTAATTTTTCTACCATTAATTCTCTTTTATTTTTACTCTGCATGTAATTTCTGTCTCTTCTTTTTCTTTTAATTTTTACAGTTTTTCTCTTACCTTTATGTAATTCTAAAAATATCCTTCTAGTCCCCAACAAGATCCTCTGTACCACTTCTCTCTTCCTTCTCATATCATAGAATTTAAGGTTTCAAAGTTTTCCTCTTGCAGTTTCCAACCCTATACCTTTAATAATATAACCATAAATCTTTTAAAATCTTTTGATAGTTTACTCTGTAAAATTCCTACAGAATTGTTTTCAATTGTTTGCACTTAATACTTATTAGCTGTAAATAAATAGCTGAGTTGTCTTAAAGTTTACGTGATAATTGCAGACTTTGTCTCTGGGATTAATGGTGATATGTAATTGATTCTTACGGTATATTAATATCTAATTTGTCTTGGCTGATACTATTGTAGCTGATCCACTTCCTGTTCAGAGGGTCACATCACTGTTACTATTTCTCTATAAGCCAACACTCAGATTACCTTTGTGACATTAACAAACTAAAGTATATTCCCTTGATTGCTGGGCTAATTACACTGCATTGTCCCCTCCTACATAAAGGAAGTAATGACCAAAAAGATTCAAGAGCTTTCAGAAGACACTAATAAAAATCGAGATGAGCAGAAACAAACAAACAAAACAAGACAAGACAAAAAAAGAAAAGATACAATGACTTCTGGGAAAATGGCAGAGTGGTGAGCAGCACAGAAGGAGCCTCTCCAAGATTTAGTGTCCAGACTCTGGAATATAGCAACGTGAGGAAGAGAAGGAGGGAAGTGGTCCTTGGGATGCAGCAAGAATCTGAAGCAAAGAGAGACACTTCAACAAAGAAGGTGGTGGCAGGTGGTGCTTTCTCTCTGAGCCCAGACTTACTTGTGGGAGTGGTGGCTCAAACCTGCACATGCATAGTGACTATTGTAGGAGACCGAGACTGACCTCCATTGTATATTAGTAGCCGTCTTACGTGCCTTTCCCTTTAAGTCAGGACTGCCTACCATTGCCTAGCTACTCCCGCCTCAAGAACTAGGACTACCCACCGTTACCTAGTTACTCCCGCCTTTGTCAGGTTATTTGGTTATTCCCGCCTTAGAACTTCCGCGTTTCTCCGTGCCCTATATAAGCACGGCACTTCCCGCTAATAAACGAGGCTTGATCAGAATCTTGTCTTGCCTCCATTCTTTGTGTCTCTTGTCCCTTTATAATCCCCACTCCCCTTCTAGGGTCCTTGTTGACTGTACCCGCAGGCTGGGACAACTATTGGCACCCCAGAGGCCTCCACAGAGAAACACACCAGTGGAATAGAGCAGTGGACACAGCAGACTACACTGGCTGGTGAGTTATTAGATTTGAGACATCTCCCAGGAGAAGGTGATTTGCTGGTAACCATTTCGGAGAGGGACCAACTGGGCTCAGAACTCAGAACAGCTGTAGGTTGGCTCCATCTAGCAACTCCCAGTATGAGGGTGAGGCTTCCAAGTTCAAGTCTGCAGGATATCAGGGAGCCAAGTTGAAGATGGCAGGCAGCTGAGTTCAAGCTAGCAGGAGGTTCACAGAGTATTATAGGCTGGACAAATCAGATTCCAGCCTCACAGCCAGAAACCAGCCTAAAGTTCAGTGGAACTAAAGGTACAGGCTTGCTGGAATTATACACTACCCTACCATAAAGCTATGACTAGCTTGCTGGAATTAATCAACTCAGAGCTGGATGTCTGCCCATATAGTCTACCAGTGGCAGCAGAGACATACCTTGAAGTGGACATTTTTTCTTATTTTCTTTTTCTTTTCCCTTTTTCTTCTCTTTCTTTCTTTCTTCCCCCCCCCTTTTTTTTTGTTTTTTTGTTTTTTTGTTTTTTTGGCACCAGGAATCAAACTCATGAGTTTGCACTTGCTAGGCAGGCGCTGTGCTGCTGAACTATACCCCGGTCCCCCTTTTTTTTCTTTTCTTGTTTTTGTTTTTGTTTCATTTTGTTTTCTTGAATGTTTTTTCTTGATTTTATGTGAGTGTGAACATGGTTCTTAGTTCTTTTGTTGTTGTTCTGTTCTGTTCTTGGTTTTATTTCTTCCTTCTCTCTTTCCCTTCTGTTTTCTTCATAAATTTCCCAAACTTTGTGTAATCTTCCCTTGTCCTCCAGCCTTCTTTCTAATCTTTTCCTTTTCTTCTATTTCTCTACCCCTCTCAAATTTTCTCCTCTGTGGATGAAATTGCCATTTTGAGGGGATATTTATTGTACAGTTTTCTGATTCATCTTAGATTTTGTTACATAACCACAAATCTAGTTCCTACAATTAAAAGTGGCAAGTTAATGGCTACCCCAGTTTGTCATGCCCTAGGCTATTTAATTCTATTGTTATTGATCATTGTACTATTTTAGCCAAGGTAACATAATTTTTCTAATCAGTTGTTATTTCTGGTATACCACAAGATTGCCTAAGGGTCATAAACAATACTATAGGCCAGTGCCAAAGAACCACGGGCTGGGCCAAGTAGGTAGCAACTTCTCATCCCCAATAAATTGAAGAGGCACAATTTTGCAACAGATTCAAAACCTAAAAGCCAGGTACACCTGGAAGAAATCTCTGAGAAGTACTCATTTCCTAGAAGTTCTAAATACTAGTAATAATACTCATCAAAAGCAATTTAAAGCATCAACCCAGGAATTAAACTACAAAAGAAAAAATAGAAAATGAGAAAACACATCCAGCTTACCAAGCACAGACCCACAGGACCATGGGGAAATTTGAAAGCCGTCCACCTGGACTCCCTGAAGTGTTAACAGTGAAAGTAACAAAGCAGAAGAACAAGGCTCTAGAAAAAAATCAAATCAGAAATAACTACTCAGATAACTACAGTGATGGTGACCATAATGAAAGACGTGTTTAGTGACCCTAAAGCAGATACAAATAAAAAATAGAGGAGATAAAAATGAGGGAAACCATGAACTCCCCAAATAGAAAAGGAATGGAACCTATGAAATAGATTCAAATCTATGTCCAGGAGATTAAAAATTCCTTTGAAAGTATACAAAGCAGAATGAGCCAGTATGAGGACAGAATATCAGATGTAGAAAGCAGGGTTGTGGTTAGTGGTCATAAAAAGAAAGATTTCTTAAAAATAGCAAGGGACAACAAAAAATCCATCCAAAAACTGCTAGATTGTGCAAAGAAGAATAACATAAGATTGATCAGAGTCACCAAAAGAGGAGACAGGGCAAGCAACATAAAAAAATCTGCTCACAAAGGTAATCACAGAAAACTTCCCAAGAAGAGAAAAATGGTTAGACATCCAGAGATTAGTGAGGCATATAGAACTCTAGTTAGCCATGATCTAAATAAAACTACACCAAGCACATAATAGTCAAGATTCCAGAAACTCAACACAGGAACAGAATACTAAAAGCTATTAGAGAACAGAAACAAATCACCTAGTAGGAAAGGCCATCAGAATCACAGCAGACTTCTCAACACAAACGCTTAAGTTAAGGAGAGCTTGGAGTGAAGTATTTCAAGGCCTAAAGAAAACAGCCTCACACCCAGATTGATGTATACCACAAAACTACCTTTCAAAATTGATGAGAAATCAGATACTTCCATAATAAAGAACACCTGAGGAAATTCAAGTACACCAAGCCAGCACTCCAAAATGTTCTGAAGGACATTCTAGAAAGAGATAGCAAGGATTACAACTCCATAGACCCCAACAGAATGAATCAACTAGGCAAGGCAAGCTACTAAACAGAGAAGAGGAAATGAAATGAACCATAGGAAAATAACATGACAAGGATAAGTCAATACATATCAGTTATAACCACTAATGTTAAAGGTAAACCCATTAGATTCATTTCCTAAAGGTAAATCCATTAAACTATATAAATGTAAACCCACTAGAATTATAACAGACTTCTGTATACAAACTTTAAAGGCTGGGAAAGCTTTAAGTGAAATATTTCAAGCCCTAAAATGCCATGTCCAGTGCAGCTCTTGAAACTCCAGAGAAAGGATGGTGGAGGATGAAGAAATGAAGACAAGAATCAAGACGCAGAAAGCTGAGGTCAGGTGGAGTCCCTCTCCTGATTGGAGAAAGGACTACTCAACAACTTCTGTGCATTTACTTATACAATCAGCATAGGAGGCTATTTACAGAGAATTTAAGGGGAGGATAAGATCCAGAACAGGAAGAACATCTAATCTTCAACAAAACATCATGACTTGGTGGTTACATGAGGAAAGAGAGGGGAAGTGTCTATATTTTCTCAGGGGAAGGCAAAGTCACTTTGTATGTCAGCTCTCTGAGCTGTGTACACTTTGGTGGGGTCCTGCCAAACTGATGAGAAGTAATGACCTTGTCCTAGACATCCGAGGTACAGGCAGCTTCACTCCCAACACTAAAAGATAGCAACTTACAACCCCAAATTTATCTATCCTGCAAAACTTTCCCTTAACATAGATGGAAAAATTAGGTATTTCCATGACAAGGAGCACCTCAAGAAATTCAAGGAGCACCACGAAATTGGCATTACAGAAAATTCTCAGATATGCCAAAAAGGACAATGAAGTCAAAATACCAATGACTCAAAAAGAATGAATACACCTGGTGGGAAAATAAGGAAATCATGCAATGACAGGAATAAGTCAGTACGTTTTAGTAATAGCTCTCAATGTGAATGGTTAGAATTCCCCCAATGAAAAGACACAGACTGGCAGAATGGATCAAGAAACAAAATGACATGACAAGGATAAATGCAAGACATGATAATTAAATGCAAGAAATGCATTTAATTCAAAAAGAAATTCACAGATTAAAAATCAAGAAATGGAAGACAATATTTCTTGCAATGGAAATGAAAACAAGCAAGAGTTGCTATCCTAATTTCAGACAAAGTG
>NW_004955462.1:1051217-1052288 GCF_000276665.1 Chinchilla lanigera
TGATAAATGTAATAGACCATATTAACAGAGCCAAAGACGAAAGTCACCCGATCATCTGAATAGATGCAGAAAAATCTTTTGATAAAGTCCAACATTCACTCATGATAAAAGTCATACAGAACACTGGAATAGATGGACTTTCTCTCAATCAGAAAAAAATCATCTATGACAAACTAACAGCTAACATGATACTAAAGGAACAAAAGATGAAAGCTTTCACTCTAAAATCCAGAACAAGACCAGAAGGTCCACTATCAACACTCCTATTCAACATAGTTCTGGAAACACTAGCCAGAGCAATGAAACAAGAGAGAAAAATAAAAGGAATAAAGATAGGAAAGGAAGAAGTGAAATTATCATTACTCACAGGTGACATGATACTCTGCATAAAAGACCCCAAAACTCCACCAAAAGACTTCTAGGATCAGTGGAACAGATTAGAAGATGCATACACAACTACTGACACACTCAGCCACCTTATCTTTGACAAAGGGGCCATATATGTTCCCTGGAAGACAGATAGTCTCTTTAATAAACTGTGCTAGAAAAACTCTCTACATGCTGAAGACTAAAACTAAACATGTCTATCACCATGCACTAAATTAAGGTAAAAATGGATCAAAGATCTGAGTATTAAAACAAAAACACTATATCTACTCAAAGGGAAAATAGGTAGAAATCGTGAAGACACAGGTGTTTGTAGAGAGTTCATGAAAAAAACCCAGACTACACCAGAAATACTTCAAAGTATCAACAACTGTGACCTTATCTTATTAAAAAGCTTTTGCACAGCAAAAGAAATCAAGAAAGTAAAAGACAACACACAGAGTGGGAAAAAATTGCAGCAAATTTTCCCTCAGACAAAGGACTTATATATAGAATATATAAAGAACTGAAAAAAAATCGGACCCCCCAAATTCAAAAATTCAATCCAAAAATGGGCATCTGAGAGGAATACACACTACTCAGATGAAGAAATACAAATGGCAAATAAATATATGAAAAAATGTTCAACAGCACTGGTCACTCAAGAGATGCAAATTAAAACAACACTGAGATTCCTTCTCACCC
>NW_004955462.1:1057788-1059166 GCF_000276665.1 Chinchilla lanigera
GTTACAGTACTCTGAAAAAAGAGATTGAAGAGGATATCAGAAAATGGAAAGATATGCCTTGCTCATGGATAGGAAGAACCAGCATTGGGAAAATGGCCATACTCCTAAAATTGTTGTACAGATTCCATGCAATCCCAATTAAAATACCATGAGTATACCTCACAGACTAGAGAAAACACTCCTAAAGTTCATCTGGAACCAAAAGAGGCCTAGAATAGCAAAAGCAATCTTGGGAAACAAAGGAAAAGCAGGAGGCATCACAATTCCTGACTTAAAATTATATTACAAAGCTACTGTGATAAAATCAGCATGGTACTGGCACAAAAACAGACCTGAAGATCAATGGAACAGATTAGAAGATACAACTACAAACACACTCAGTCACCTTATCTTTGATGAAGGGGCCAAACATATTCAATGGAAGGAAGATAGCCTCTTTAAAAAATAGTGGTGGAAAAACTGGCTTTCCACATACCGAAGACTAAAACTAGACCCATGTGTTTCACCATGAACTAAATTAAAGTCAAAATGGATCAAAGTAAATGGATGCAACTAGATAATATATTCATAACTGAAATAATTCAGACCCATATGTGTAAACATTGTATTGTCTCCCTAGTGTAAGAACCTGAAACAGTAAATAAAATCCAAAAGTTACAATAAAAAATGGATCAACAATCTAAATATTAAAATAGAAACACTAAACTTATTGGAAGAGAAAGTAGGTAAAATCTTGACAACATTGGGGTAGGCAGAGAGTTCATGAACAAAATCCAAACTGCACAGGAAATACCTCAAAGAATCAACAACTGGGATCTCATCTTATTGAAATGTCTTTGCACATCTAAACAATCTAAAGTAAAAAGAAAACCCAAGAATTGGGAAAAAATTTTAGCCAACTGCCCCTCAGACAAAGAACTTCTATCTAGGACATATAAAGAATTTTAAAAATCAGGCCTCCTGTATTCAAAGACCCAATCCAAAAATGGGAAATGAAGAGATACTAATGGTGGATAAATACATGAAAAATGTTCAACATCATTAGTCATTCAAGAAATGCAAATTAAAACAACACTGAAATTCCATCTCACTCCAGAAAGAATGGCTATCATCAAGAAATCAACCAATAACAAATGCTGGAGAGGCTGTGGGGAGATAGGAAACCTACTCCACTGTTGATGGGAGCGTAGATTGGTGAAACCACTGTGGAAATCAGTTGGGAGATTCCTCACAAAACTAGGATTGGGAGTCCCATTTAACTCAGCTATTCCCCTTCTGGGTATTTTCCCAGAAGAATTAAAGACATCATACCACAGCAATATATGTGCACCCATGGTTATAGCAGCACAATTTGTTATAGCTAAATCTTGGAAACAAC
>NW_004955462.1:1059810-1074387 GCF_000276665.1 Chinchilla lanigera
CTGTTGATTTGTATTAATTTGTCTTGAGACCCTGTATCACTTTGAATGTTCTTGCTTTGATTTGTTTATGTTCGTGATACTGGTATGCTGCTACTGTTCTATTTTTTTCTTCGTTTGTTTCTCATGTACTACTCTCTTTAAAATAAAAAATATTTTTAAAAATTTAAAAAACTAAAAATAGAAGTTCCATTTGAACCAGCTGTTTGCATTCTAGTTATCTTCCCAAAAGAGCTACAGACATCATACTACTGTGGTGTAATGCATTCTCTTGTTTACAGCAGCACAATTCATAATAGTGAAATCCTGGAAGCAGACTATATGTCCATCAACTGTTGAGTGGGTAAGGAAAATATAGTATTTACACACAATGGAATAGTATACTTCCATAAAGAAAGATAAACTTGAGTCAATTGTAGGAAAATGAATGAACCTTGAGACCATAATGTTAAGTGAAGTAAATCAGCGACACAAGTTAAATATTGTATGGTTTCTCTTATATGAGAAACTCAATATATAGATAAAGTGCAGAATAAAAGACAGATAATAGGAAAAAAGAGAGAAAAAAAGTTATTGTAATCCAGCTTGGACAATGTGTCTAAAAGGGTTCCTTGATTTAATGCAATTATCTTATGTATTTTATGAATTTTTGGCTTGTTAGTCTGGTTGTAAACTTGCATGTATCATAGTTAACTTTATACATATTTATAGGATAAATGAATTAATCTGATGCTGGCAAAAATAAACAGGGTGCAGGGGCAGAGGGGAAAGAAAGAATTGTAATTTGTTATGTACATGTACCAATTCCCTACAATAAATGTAATCATATGTCAAAGAACTGCAGTACTAGCTCAAAGCCTGATTTAGGCCAAATGTTGCCATCTCCAAATTCTTATTTTTTCATTATTTTGTGATTTTTCTTACATGCTGTTGGATGCTGATCAATATCTGGCTTGGTTATCCCCTTAAATAATTTTTGGAAACAATATGGCTTCTTGGACCCTTTTAAGTTATCATCTAAAATATTTCTTTATAACTTTAGATAGCTACAAAAAATATAACTTCTGATGAATTGGAAATATTGAGCATTTAAATATAAAACTCATATGGGTTTTAAAAATGTTTCCTGTGGAATCTAAATGACACAACACTTTGATGTTAAATGTGATTAATTTAGATATACAGAAACAAGCTCATCTCTAATACACCAAAAATTATTTCACTTATTCCTTCCTCTATATAATTTTACTTTAATAGAATATATCTTATGACTAAAGCTCTTCTATTGGTCATCTATAATTATCTGAAAGTAAAAATGTGTGTTTAAATCAAAATTTGCTTTTCAAATTGAAATTCACTTTAAGAATTCCATATGACCTTGAGGTTTAAGATTATCAAAGAGATATTTCTGGATTGAATTATCATTATAAGTACTATAACATGCAATTTATTAAAACAACACAGACACTATAAGTAATTCTTAAGCATCTTTTTGTTTAAACACCTTTATGTTAAATGTGGACTTTTACTGGGAAAAATATTCATCAAGCTTTTTACCAAAATAGGGTTCATTATCAATACTATTCCTATTTTATAACTATTGCTGTTGCTATTATTGCAAACACTATGAAACTTTATATAAGTATATTATAATGAGTGTATTGCATGATAGCATATTAATTATTCAAGCTCCTGATGTGATCATCTATCATCAAAATTATTTAATGAGCTAATTCTCTGACAACTCATTATGTCTTCCCTCAATTTTCATGAAAATAAAAAATTAGGGATCACTTGAGTTGCAAAAGGATTTATTACTCCATCAGTAGAAATCATTCACTGTCCAAGAAAAAAAGAGCATTTTGTCTGGCACACCAGAGGACCATCTACCCCAGGGTAGTACATGCTGGGAAGATGAGAAGTGAGGCGAGGGGTAGGTCATGCCTCTGTCAAGTGACTATTTAAATGGGGAGAGGAGAGAGGAGAATCTCCATTCAGCTAGGATGGCCCACTACCAACTTTAGGAAAGAGTGCACATGGAAGTTATAGACCTAGAATTTAAATACCAAAAAAAAAAAACAACCCAAAAAACAAGGGCATGGTGATGCACGTGTATAATTCCAACAATTTGGGAGGCTGAGGCAGGAAGATTACATGTTCAGGTTCAGAATAGGCAATGTAATGAATTAGCAAGAACTTGCCTCAAAATAAAAAGTACAAAAGGGCTGGAGATACAGCTCAATTTAAAGCCCGTAGGTTCAATCCCCAACATTACCAAAAAAAAAAAAAGTCTGTGTACTCTTAGGAAATTTCCATGTAGCCCTTAAAAAGGTACCTCTAAGATACACAGAGTATGTGGAGCTACATGGCTGGACATTCTCCAAACTAGGTTTTGTGGATCAGTGTCCTTTGAAATGGCAGAGATTTCCAGGGGAAGGGACTGTCAGACAGAAAGATTTAGAAACACCCCCTTATTGTTTCCCCCTCTTCTACCCCTCCTTAGAGATTCACAATAAAATCTATATACTAAATTTTAAGGAAATTTGCTTACTTCTGTTTAGTGTAAAATTTCACAAACTAAGGGGAATCGCCATGAGTTCAAGACCAGCCTGAAAGATATAGCAAGATCCTTTCTCAGAAAACAAAACAAAATTTCACAAACTCACTTGCTCTCTCTCTTCCTTTTCCATGTAGAACACCTAGTTGGTTAAAAAGGGACAGCGGCAGCCTGCTCTGGAGCCTGGTTTGGTCCCAAAAGCTCCAGCTGAATCTGCTGTGCCTTGAACAGGCTACTCACAGCAAATATGAACCTCTCTCAAACCCAGCTGGGGACTGGGACCCAAGATGGGTTTCCTTGCTCTTGGCTCCCTAGGCTCTGTTACCTATGCAAGGAATGTTGCTTTCTGCTCCTACTGACCTATGGATGTCATTCATTTCCAGGTGGAGACTCTCATACAACAGGAAGGGTCTGTGCAGCCATGAATTTAAAGGTGCTTCCTAAGTATCATGGTCAATTCTCAAACAGCCCTAGTGGGTAGTTATCCCACGGTGATCCTTATGGGGTTACTGGCCATTGACAGCATGGGCCCAGCCAAGAGGGGATTATAATTAAATGCAGATTAAAGTAAAAACCTAAACACAAATACAGTGGAAGTGTTGTGCATCTGTGTAAGAGAGACAAAGACCCTGGGGAGGGTGGGAAGGAAAGAGGAAGAGAAAGACTGTCAGAGAGTATAGGCCTGTCTTTCATTATACTCAGAGTCACATGGATTTAATAATCATCTGGCATGAATTTTTCATTACAAAACTGTAAGAGTTGGCTATATAAGAATGATGAAGATGAGCCTACAAATTTCAAGCATCAGTTGGAGAGAGCGAGAGCCAGACCTTCTAGGCTGTTTACTGCATGGGAATGAGGGTGCCCAATTTGGGACCCTCTCCCCTCCCAGCCTCCTGTCCTCCTCCTTCTCCTTCTCCTTTTTTTGCCTCTTTTGGCTTTTATGAAACAAGGTCTTACTATGTTGTCTGGCCTTGAACCCACTATGTAACCCAGATTGGCCTCAAACGCTATATTCTCCTGACTCTGCCTCCAGAAAAGACAGATTACAGGTAAATGCAGTCTTGTTCAGCCTCTTCACCTTCTTATAAATTCCTCACAAGCTAGGCGTTCTTACCTACCACTCCCCACCACATCTCCTCTGCAATTTCTTAGGGTGCTGTTTTGCATGTGCTCAGATGTGGCTTCATGGTTAAGATGTCCAGGCAAAGATGGCAAAGCAGCAGCCACATTGCCTGTCGTTGCATCCCTGGGAACCAACACAGTGACCAGCATTGGACAGTGACCAAACACAGTCACCTGGTTTAGAATGTCTCACTTAGGCACCCTAATCCACTGAAGATACACAAAAACCAGCCTCTGTTGTCCTTTCCCTCCATTCACTAGGAGGATTGCAGGTTAGGAATTAGTAGTCAGTGCACTAGTACTGAATATTTTGCTTAGTAGGGAGGTCCAATTAGACTCTCCATCTTGGACAGGAGCTGGGATTTCAAACAAATCAGTTGGTACCTGATTTGCAGAGTCTGAAGAGCACCAGTTTTCCTCAGAATACAGCAGCCAGGGTGCATATCTGTCTGTTCACCCATTCAGAGTAAGCAAAATGATCAAGCCAAAGGCTAACAACATGGATTACCGGGCCTGCCTCAGCCAGGGTCTGCTTTGCTCTTTGGAAACTTCAGTTCTCATCTATAAAGCTGTGTTCAACTAATGAATTTTTATAAGCCTCCAGAAACCAAAGAGGACGAAAACCAGCAAATAGCAGGGGGTGGGGGGTGGGGAGAAGAGATAAAGAATCAAAACTAGCTATTTATTTTAAAACAAGTTGAAATTTCATGGAGAATTTTTAAAAATCCTTTTTATGGTAAAAACAAAGGCAGCAGAAATCAAATGGTTTTCTTACAGCTGAAGAGAGCTCAGTAAGTGAAATGTGACTGCAGTAAATTCTCAGTGTGCCAGGTCACAAGTACCCAAAATAGACAACACCGAAGAGAGCGTAGACCACCCATTCAGGAAGGGGGCACATGAAGTTCTGATTAAAATGTGTCCCAGGTGTGAAAGAGCCACAGGTGATTGTGCAGAATGCCTGTGCTAATTCCCTTGAGAGAAAGAAACTGTTTCCTTCATCCTCTCTCTAGATCTAAATGCACTTTCTCATCTAAATGTATAAAAGTGTCACTGTGATTCCCCAGGAGAGGCATCTGCAACCCTGGAAAGTGGAAAAGTGAAGTTAGCCCAGGAATTTACCTGGGTTTGAGAGAGGGTCAGAGACAAATCTTTTACCACGGCTCTGGGAGTGGACTTGCTGGTTTCTGCATTCAGCCTATGAAAGAGTCCATGTCGATGGAAGTTTTATTTATGCACGGCTCAGGGAAGGCGTTCTTTCTCCTTGTTAGTTTGTGAAGCTGTCAGGATACAGGAAATCAAACTGTGGAATGCAGGATCCTGGTGTTTAAATGCTTAAACCAGCCACATCTTAACGAAGGCAGAATGTGTTAAGCAATCATTGCTAGGCTCTGGGATTTGAAAAAAGTCCTCACAGTGTTCAGTGGATTAGATAACTGTCTTGGTAACTTTTCTCTCTTTGCTGAGACAAAATACCTGGTGCCCAGAATTAAGGAAAGAAAGGTTTATTTAGCTCACAGTTTGTGGAGGTTTCAGTCTGTATTCAGCTGGCTCCAAGGCTGAGTGGCACATACCAGAGGTCAACAGTTCATGGCAGTGGGAACAGCAAAGCAACAAGAGCGTAAGGTAGGAGTGGCAGAGAAGAGCAAGCCTCTTTCCCACCCGTATGTTGTAAGCAGGCTCCCCTCACCCAGGGAGCATGTAGCACTCACATGATCTCCATGCCTTCCTCTTGTCCAGGTTCAGGATGAATACAAAGTAAGGACCCTGGCCCCTCCTCAGTCACTCCTTTAACCTTCTAAACTTCTCACACTGACACAATGAACAATATCTTAGAGCAGGAAGGGGGTGTCCTTTTCACCCGGATTTAGAACTGTTAGGTTACTTAGTTAAGCTTCAAGACTCCTCAAGTTGACACAATGTATCAACCATAACAACAACACTCTGGACATTAAGAATTACTTTGAGTTTTTATTCTGATTTTGCACTCAATGAGCCTCAAGTATTTCCAACTGTCTTATTTGATTATTTATTTTGGCCATAGCCTGAACTTTAGCTTTTTGCCATGTGGAAGAAGACAGACCACTTCTCAACCAGGTAAGAGGACAAGAAGTACTGAGAATGAACACCCCAGGCCCAGAGGCAAAGGGAAGGGGCAAGGAGGGTACCTGAAGTGTGACAATGAAGCCACCAGCTGGAAGGGACCATTCTCAACAGTAAAGGGAACAGAGTTCAGGGCTAAACATCTCTGCCTGGACAAATCAAAGCGTAAAGGGGCTGAAGCCAAGGAGCATGCTGGTGGTGGGGTCAGGAGGGAACTCATGTTTCTGGGTTCTTCCTGCAGAAGATATGTATGGAGCGGCTTACCTGTGGGTGAGGATAGGATGGAGGAGCTCGGTGGTGCCTACTGCTTACTTGATTGGACCAGACACCTTCCATATGTCTGCTTATGTATAACTTATTCATATACCATGTCTTGATAAAACATTCAGTGTGGGGCTGTAGGTATTGGAGCACTTGCCTAGCATGCATGAGACCCTTAGTTCCATCCCCAGCATCACAACCCCCACATACACCACAATCATGTATACACAGAAATAGAGGTTGAATGTTTTGCCTGCTTCACAATGGATATTTGCGTCCAATTTTGGACACTCCTGGCACCCCAAACAAGAGATAGGGGCAGGGGAAAGGGTTTTCTCATCCCACCTCAAATGGATAGCAGAACTTACCTTTCTTCCTCTAATCTGAATGCTCTGAAAAGAGTGCAAGTAGAGTCATGCTTTTGTTGGTTTTGCAAGTAGGAGAATTAAAATCGGGGAAGTGAAAACACTGGATAATCTCTGAGTTGTGTAATAATAGCATGAAGAACCCAGAGTAAGGCTCTTTTTTTTTTTTTTTTTTACAAAGATCAGAGGCATTGCAAACATGAAAACCACCACTTCCGCAAGTGAGAAATGTTCATCAGGCCGGAGGGTATTTTTTATTCATTTGCTATTTGCAAACCTGAATCTGACCCTGCAATTTGTACAGCACTCAGCCCCAAATGAGAGCTGCCTCATTTGATTTGGGTAGATCACGTGGGCAGGCATGAAGGTCATGACTCACGGTGTTCCAGCGTGGGAGGGGCAACCAAGTGGCATGAGCTGCGTTAGGAGCAAGGACACTCCACAAGGGTGTGTGCCACTGGCTGCCTATTCTTTGCAAGCCGCTGTGTTCCCTCGAGTTAGCACCTCAGTTCTCTCCTCACTTCCTTTGCATACCGTCTCCCTCTACTGCACTGCTTTTGCTCCTTCCTGCAGTTTCCCTCAGCGACTCATCAAGTCCTATTCCTCTTATAAACTTGGTTTAAGCTTTCCGGGTTTTTTTGGACTCCAGCTCAGTTAGTAATTCCAATAATCAGCTATTTGTTTGCATTTCTGTCTCCCTCTGCTTTGCTATGAATGTTAGGGCAGGAATTTTATCTCCATGATCTTTGGGTCCTTTTGGCCTAACAGAATGAGTCCTAAGGAAATTTGGTAATTTATTGTTGAATGATGTTCTTCACTGCCTTATCATGTCTGAACCCTCCACCAAGTTCTTGGGGAATTCACCTCTTGCTTAAAAGCATTTATCACTTATCCTTAGTTACCTATTGCTACAGGATAAACTACCCAAATTTAGTGGCTAACAACATGATTTATTGCTTTTTTTTTATTCTGTGGATTGGCTGATCTAGGGCAGTGGTGGCAAGCCTATGGCACATGTGCTGCAGCAGGCTCTTTGTATCACTGAAAGCTCTAAAAGGTTCAGCATCCCTGACTTAGAGGAACAATTCTTCTCCATATGCGGTTGGCCATGGTCTCCCAGTGTAACTGCATTCAGCTGAGTGCTCTGCTGTGGCTAGAGCATTGATGAAGGCTTCATTCAGAAGACCAGGTGCTGGCCCATGGCTGGGGCCTCAGAGTTTCTTTAGCATGGCTTCTCATCCTCCCCAGTCTAAAGGGGCCTCCTCGCAGCATGGAGGCTGGTTTCCAGACAAGTGGAAGCTCCCTGTGATGGTTAACCTTGATTGTCAGTGTGACAGTTGTAAGAGATACCTAGCAAATTAGTAAAGCTCACTTCTGGATTTGTCTGTGGGGATCTTTCCAGAGATGACTGGCACATAGACCAGCAAACTGAGGAGGGAAACCTTGCCCTGGTGGAGGGGGCACAATCCAGTAGGCTTACAGGTTGGATGGAATGAACAAAGGGAAGGAGGAAGCTGACTTATGGTTGCAAGCTCCTCTGTGCTTCATTTTGCTGCTGCCATTACCTGTGGACATCAGGCTCCAGCCTTGTCAGCCCTTCAACGTGGACCAGCCATTCTCCATGGAGCCTGTAGGCCTTCAGCCTCTGGTTGTTGCTACGCCCTCTATCCCTCTTGTTCTGTGGCTCTCAGCTTCTTGATCTGGCAGCGAATGGATCCTCTGGCTCTCTAGCATGCAGACAGCCATTTTGGACTCTCGTGCCTTTGATCCTGTGCACCTAGCTAATAAATCCTCTTGCATAATTGATTCTGTTCCTCTGGAGAACCCAAACCAATATACTCCCTAGGATCAGAACCACCACAACATCATTCCCACTGCATCCCATTGGCCAGCGCAAGGCACATGGCCAGCCAGCGTCTAGGGGAGGGAAGGAGAATCCACCTCCTGATGGATAAACTTGTGTCTACAGGGGAGGGAGAAATTGTTAGTGGCCAATTTTAAAGACAATCTCCTCACAGTGAATACTTATTACAGTATCTTTGTTTTCATTGAAGAGTTTACTCTCTGCCAACATGCTTGACAACCTACTAACTTTACTTATAAACAAACTTGACCACATGATACATAATACCTCCTTCTGCCTTTATCCTGTGCTAATTTGCATTCCAAAGCCCCTGCACTGAAACAGTTAGGGTGGGGAAGCCTTTAAAATCTCCACTGACATGGAGTAGTCTACCTGTTTGGTGGCTGCTGTGGAAAAAAATGTCTCCTCTCTGCCTAAAACATGAAGACTTTCTACAGACATCTTCCCTGGGATACTATGTGGGCATTAGAATTTCATTGGTTAATTTTTATCATTGTTAATTATTACAAAAATGAACCTTAAAATTTCAATGGCTGAATACATCAGAGTTCAGTGCTTCCTCCTGTATGCCTCCAGCCCAGTGTGTGTCCAAGGTTATAGGGTAATTTGGTTCCAAATGGTCATCCATGGTAGCAATTCCATCACCTTCAACCCGTGGCCTCAGAGGTCTTCCTCGACATTGAATCTAGCCTGTGAAGGGTAAAGAGCATGCGAGTTTTCACGGCCAGGCCTGGAAATAGCACGTACTGCTTCTTTTTGTATTCCAATGGTCACAGTTTGGTCACGTGGCCAAATCAAACAGTTGGAAACTGTGAAATGTAGTCCAGCCACGTGCACAGTGAAAGGAAACAAGTTCAGTGAGGAACTGGACACCCGTGACCTCACTAACTGCACCTACACAGACATGTTACCTGTGCCTGTGGTCATGCCGCTCACACTCATCAGGAGCACTCAAATTTAGGAAAGAAAAGTGGGGACGTCTAAGAAGTTAGTGTTTGGCAGACACTTGAGGACATTTCCTCTTGAACTTTCTCTGAGCGCAGAAAACATCTCCTCAGGCTTGTACACAGTGCCATCTGCTGCTTGGAATAAAAATCGAGAGGGGAAGTTGCATTGGGCGTAGGGATCACAGTAAACAGGTTAGCAGAATCAGAATTTAGTACTCTAGAATCTTAACTGATTTGGTAACCATAGGAAATTAGAAGAAACTCACGCAGCCATCATTTTCCTTTATCAGACATCAACCAAAAATTAGGACTGGGAAGAAGACTTGTTTGATTTTTTTTTAGTTTATCTTTCTGTGCAATTAAACTAGGAGGTTAACACAGGCATGAGAACCCAGAGGGGTATGTGCACATGCATATGCAGGGTAGGAAGGCAGCTGTGTATGATGGAATATCTGAGTGGGCTGGAAAGACCTAGATTCTAGTCCCAGCTTTGTCTTAGTTTTTCATGCTTTCTTTCTCCTCCAACAGTGGTTAATGAGATAAGAGCTGTAATCCCCGGCCGTGCTCTGCCATCTGGGTATCTTTAATGTAGGTTAAGGTTTGTAATAACGCTCCTGCTTAGCAAGTATGATGGCTCCAATAATCTGCTCACCCCTTATCAGTCAGGGCCCAGATAATGAAAGCCCCATCACCTCCTCCCCAGGCACTCCAGCCTATGTTGACACAACTTCTAAATCCCTGCCATGCTCTGAGACATTGCTTCTATACAGTCAGTACTTGCCACCTGCCTTTGTCAGTCACTGATAGAGATATGCGTGTCAGCTATTAGATATTGTTCCCTTTCAGATAGGAACTGAATCTCCTTGTATTTACTATTCTACCAGAAATGTCTGTTGAATGGCTGAATTCAGGAGAGAGTGAATGAATGAATGAATGAATGAATGAATGAATGAATGAGAAGTTAATTTGCCAGCCTCCCTGATGGACCAACTTCTTCTGCATCTAACTTCCCTGAAGTGATTGTTTAAGGTACAAAATCTAAGTTCCACACCAATCTCCTTAATCAGAAATTTTGCAGTCATTGGAGTCAAACCTGAGAATTTGCTTTTTTTTCCTCACAAATGCTGAGCAAGTACTCTACCACTGATGTATGTCTCCAGCCCTGGGAATTTTTTTTGACACCGGGTCTTTTCATGTAGTCCAGACTCACCTTGAACTACTACGTGGCCCAGGCTGAACTTGAACACACAATGAGATCCTCCTGCCTCAGTCTCCCAAATGATGGGATTACAGGAATGTGCTACCACCCACAGGTGGGAATTTGCATCTTAACAAGCACCCCAGGTGAGTCATTGTCACACAAATCTGAGAGCCACTGGTTTATCAGAGTATATTAAGTGAATTTTAAAAAATGACTAATTGGAATAAGCAGGACAAACACACTCCTTTCTATAGATTTTATACTTAAGCTCCAACTAGTAACAAACTATAATACTCTTTTTGTAAGAAATCAACTTCAATGAAGACAGGGACTTTTAGTGTTGGAGCAACCAGGGTTGTAAGATTAATGTTCAGGTAACTTACAAAGCCCATTGTATTTTATACTCTGATGTTTTAAAAGCACTGCTGCCTGTAGCATCCCTTCCCTTAGGAGTTTCACATCTTGGGAGAGAGCCTGGGAGAAGCAGCCTTTTACTGGGGCTCACTGTGGTAGACCCTTGGTCTCCTCCAGTGGTGGCCTGTGTGACCTCTTTGGAAGGGTTCACAAACGCTCTTTTTGAAAAGTTTCAAGATAGGTGATACAGAACATTGGCAGTTTTTTTTTTTTTCAATACTGGGTATTGAGTTCAGGTCTTTGCCTGAGCTACATCCCCATCCCTTTTTTCATTTTGAGATACGGTCTCATTACTTCGTACAAGCTGGGCTCAAATTTGTAATCCTCTTACCTCAGCCTCCTAGCATGCTGGGATTATAATCATATATCATCACACAGGTAATGTCTTTAAATCAAAGTTTTTGGTTCTCATACTCAGCTCAGCATTCTCCCCCCTCCACCACCACCACATCTTCTCCAGCTTAATTCTCCTTTTAGGTTTTTCTACAATGCTTTCTCTTTATGCTTTTTAAACTATTTTGGATCACTGTCATTCTTTACCATTTGATTGCTCTCAGAAACACACACACACACACACACACACACACACACACACACACGTGAGTTCCTTGGGTCAGCTGTATGTGGCACTTGCTTTACTCAGGTGTCTCCTGTCTCCCCAAATTCCCATTATTCCACCACATACCACATTCTGGAAGGGACAGCTGTGTTTGTGTCTATTTCTTATTTGGATCTACATGTCACATTAAAATGAAGCAAATGAAAGGGTCTCAGCCCAACACTAGGAGGGCTTTTCTTAAGATACAGGACTTCTATAGACTTCCACAAAGGAGGCAAGCCACCCACTCCAACCAGTCATTTGGTGCCATTTGCTGACCACAGATGGTCAGGAACACTCAGATCTGGCTGAACACCAGGTGCACGCTGCACACTGGTCTGTTAAATAACTGTTTCCTGCTGAGCAGGGCTTTATATCCCTTGAAGACCATTTTCTCTGACAACTTCTTTCTCTCCTTCCTTTTCTCCTCTCCCCTCCCAGCCTTCTGTCCTCCTCCTCCTCCTTCTCCTTTTTTTGCCTCTTTTGGCTTTTATGAAACAAGGTCTTACTATGTTGTCCAGGCTGGCCTTGAACCCACTATGCAACACAGGTTGGCCTCAAACGCTATATTCTCCTGACTCTGCCTCCAGAAAAGACAGATTACAGGTAAATGCAGTCTTGTTTAGCCTCTTCACCTTCTTATAAATTCCTTACAAGCTAGGCGTTCTTACCTACCACTCCCCACCACATCTCCTCCGCAGTTTCTTAGGGTGCTGTTTTTCATGTACTCAGATGTGGCTTCGTGGTTAAGATGTCCAGGCAAAGATGGCAAAGCAGCAGCCACATTGCCTGTCATTGCATCCCTGGGAACCAACACGGTGATCAGCAAACAGCAGGAGCTCCAGAATTCATTTGTTTCGCTGTTGTGACTTCTGAATAAAATAAGAAATGGTTAATATCTACAGTGAAGGAAGATGACACACAGCTGTCCTTATTTTAAGAAGTTTGCTCTACATTTGTCAGCCAGTGTAGGGGGGTCATTAAGAAGGTCCTATGTAGGAACCTCTCTCCATTTCGAAAGTATTGAATCTCTTAAGAACCAGAGAAGATGTGGGCATAGGGATGCATATCTGTAACCCCAGCATTCTGAAAGACTGAGGTAGGAGGTTTATGAGGTTGAGCCCAGCATGGGTAAATTAGTGATTTAGTGGACCCTGTCTCCAATTGTAAAAAAAAAAAAAAATTAAGGGCTGGAGATAGAACTCAGTGTGAAGATCCTGGGGCCAACACTTAGTACTGCAAAAAGAAAAAGAATCAGAGAGGAAACACTAAAAAAAATAAGTAACAAGCTCTTGCGGTGAGAAGAGGAAGGAAAGGTTTCCCATGAAAACAGGCCTAGATTTGGAGAAATGCTAGATGCTCCATCTACTCCCCTGACACCACATACTAGAGATTGAGCCTAGGGAGCACTGAGCTACATTCCCAGCCTTTTTAATTTTTAGATAGGCTTTCACCAAGGTGTTCAGTCTGGCAAAACTTGTGATACTCCTGCCTCAACCTCCAGAGTAACTATGAAGACAGGCGTGTGCCTCTACATATACTTAGGTTCCAGACACTTTTAAAAATTGGTAATTAACACATGTTCCAAGCTGCCTGGGACCAGGGACCAGGCAGTCCATGATCTGCAGTCACTGCAGCTCGCATCTGGGCCCTGCCTGCTCCGTCAGCTACTTAGAGACCCCAGACACTGCAGCTCGAGTTCTGCCACCACCACAGTTTGCATCTGAGCCCCAAGAGAGACAGGTACATTCCATCAATTTCCTGGGGACAAAAGACCAGGCTGCCTGTGATCCCACCACCATTGCAGTCCACATCTGGGCACTGCATGTGCCTTCACCTACCTGGGGACATTGGACCAGGTGGTCCATATTCCACTGCCAACTGGGCCCTGCAGACTTCAGCAGCTAACTGGGAACCCTGGACACTGAAGCCTGCATTCTACTGCCACCACGGTTCACTTCTGGGTCCTGCAGGCTCCATCAGCTGCCTGGGGACTTGAACGAGGCATTCCCCATTCTGCTGCCACTGCAGTTCACATCTGAGCCCCAGGAGAACTGGGTACACTCCACTAACTGCCTGTTGACCCCAGATGGGAAAGGCCATGTTTGCCGCCATTGTGGGCAAGTCTGACCCCCAGGAAAACTAGAGACACTAGGGACATTTGGTGAGCTGCCAGGGAAGGATGAGACTTGGCTCTATGCCTCCAGCATCAAAAATGACCAGATGAAGGAGCAAACTGCAATCTCAGAACTCCACCCCACCCAGGCAAGTTCAGGAGACACTGACAGAGGTGAACTTGGTAATCACACACCTGAAATCTCTGAAATGTTTGCAACTGAAGTAAAGGAACAACTCCATCAGGCCATAGAAGACATCAGATCAGAAATGATCTCCCAGGAAAAACATGAAATGACAACAATAATGAAAGAATTGCTCAATACATCTAAAGAAGACATATAGACAAAGACAAGCACAGAAAATGATGGAAATATTAAATGAACAATATAGGAAAGACCTACAACACATGAAACAGATTCAAAGAGATAGCCAAGAAATCACAACTTCCATTGAAAGCTGGCAAAACTGCCTGAATGAAGCCAAAGATAGAATTTCAGATCTTGAAGACAGCATTCCAGCTAACAACCACAAAAGGAAGGATCTCTTAAAATTAACAAGGAACCAGGAAATATCAATTCAACAGCTGCAAGATAATGCAAAGAGACATAATGTAAGACTAATAGATGTCAGTGAAACAGCTGGAGGCAACACAAATGACGTAAAAAGAATATTTGCAGAAGTAATAGCAGAAAATGTCCTAAGCATGGAAAAAGAATCTTCCATATAGGTAAGTGAGGCAACAAGCCATAATCAAAGTAAAACTATACCCAGACATATAATAATCAAGATCCCAGCAATGCAGCAAAAGAACAGAATACTAAAAAGCCATTAGAGAAAAGAAACAGATCACCTATAAAGGAAAGCCCATCAGAATCACAGCAGATTACTCAACACTAATCATCCAATAGAGAAGACTTTGGAATGAAGTATTCCAGGTCCTGAGACAAAACAGCTTCCTACACAGATTGATGTATCCTGTGAAAATATCCTTCAAATTTAATGAAGAAATAAAATAAAATATGACAAAGAA
>NW_004955462.1:1074747-1097717 GCF_000276665.1 Chinchilla lanigera
AAAAAAAAAAAAAACAGAGGTAGCTATTCTGTTTGCAGACAATGTGAACTTTAAACCAAGAACAATCAAAAGAGATAAAGAAGGTCACTACATACTTGTTAGGGGAAAACTGCAAGAGAAAGAGATAACAATCATAAGTATGTATGCACCAAATATGGGAGCACATAACTATATAAGATACATCTTAATAGACATGAAAAACCATCTAACTAATAACACTATTGTATTGGAGGACCTAAACACCCCATTGACACAAAGAAATAGGTCAATTAGGCAAAAAATCAGCAAAGAAATAACAGATCTGAACCAAATCTGTGAACAAATGGATTTAGTAGATGTTTACAGAGTGTTTCATCCCACATCAGAATACACATTCTTCTCAGCTGCACATGGGACATTCTCTGAAATAGACCACATTCTAGACCATACAGCATGCATAACTGAATGCAAAAGAATTAAAATTATCCCATTCCTATTCAACATAGTTCTGGAAGCATTAGCTAGAGCAATTAGATAAGACAGAAAAATAAAAGGAATAAAGATAGGAAAGGAAGAAGTAAAATTATCATCCACAGATGACATGATACTCTACATGGAAGACCCCAAAAACTCCACCAAAAGACTCCTAGAATTAACAAACAAATTCAATAGTGTAGCTGGATATAAAATCAACACTCAAAAATCAATAGCATTCCTATATACAAACCACAAATACACTGAGAGAGAATTAAGGAAACCATATCTTTCACCATGGCATCCAAAAAATTCAAATATTTTGAAATCAATCTAACAAAAGAAGTAGAAGATCTATACAGGGAAAACTACAGTACTCTGAAAAAAGAGATCAAAGAGGATTTCAGAAAATGGAAAGATATTCTTTGCTCATGGATAGGAAGAACCAACATTGTAAAAATGGCCATAGTCCCAAAATTGTTATACCAATTTAATGCAATCCCAATTAAAATACCATTAGTGTACTTCACAGATCTAGAGAAAACATTCCTAAACTTCATCTGGAACCAGAAGAGACCCAGAATAGCAAAAGCAATCCTGAGAAACAAAGGCAAGGCAGGTGGAATCACAATTCCTGACCAGAAGTTATACTACAAAGCTACTGTCATAAAATCAGCGTGGTATAGGAAAGAAAAAAACAGACCTGAGGATCAATGGAACAGATTGGAAGATGCAGTCACAACCACAAACACACTCAGCCACATTATGTTTAACAAAGTTGTCAAACAAGTGCACTGGAAGAAAGATAGCCTCTTTAATAAATGGAAAAACTGTCTTACCACATGCCAAAGACTGGAACTAGACCCATATCTATCACCATGCACCAAATTAAAGTAAAAATGGATTAAAGATCTAAATATGAATACAGAAACACTAAATCTACTGGAGGAGAAAGGAGGTAGAAATCTTGAAGGCATAGGGGTAAGCAGGAAGTTCATGAACAAAAACAAAACTGCACAGGAAATTCTTCAAAGAATCAACAACTGAGATCTCATCTTATTGAAAAGTTTTTGGCATCTAAAGAAATCACCAGCAGAGTAGAAAGAAAACCCACAAATTTGGAAAAAATTGTAGCCAACTGTCCCTCGGACAAATGACTTCTATCTAGAACATATAAAGAATTTTTAAAAATCAGGCCTCCCAAATTCAAAGACCCAATCCAAAAAATGGGCATCTGAGATGAATATGCACTTCTCAGATAAAGAAATACAAATGGTAAGTAAATACATGGAAAAATGTTCAACATCATTTGTCATTTGAGAAAAGTAAATTAAAACAACACTGAGATTCCATCTCACTCCAGAAAAAATGGCTATTATCAAGAAATCAACCAACAACAAATGCTAGAGGAGCTGTGAGGAAAAAAGAACACTTCTTCACTGTTGGTGGGAGTGTAGACTGCTGCAACCACTGTGGAAATCAGTCTGGAAATTCCTCAGTAAACTAGGGTTACAGGTCCCAATCAACCCAGCTATTCTTCTTCCAGGTATTCTTTCAGAAGAATTAAAAACATCATACCACAAGGACATATGTGCACCCATGTTTATAGCAGTGCAATTTATAATAGTTAAATCATGGAAGCAACCCAAATACCTATCAACTGAGGTATGGATAAAAAAGCTGTGGTATTTTTATATAATGGAATATTACTCAGCTATAAAGAAAGATAAACTCAAGGCTTTTATAGGTAAATGGACATCACTAGAGACCATATTCATAAGTGAAATAAATAAGACTCACATGTGTAAACATCATATTGTCTCCCTCGTATAAGAACTTGAAAGAGTAAATGAAATCTAAAAGGTACAATAGATAGTGTGAAAGGGAAAGAAACTGCTCAAAAGGAAAGAACAAGTGAGATGAAGGAAAGGAGAAACTAAAGAAGAAAGAAAAAAAATATATGTATATATATATATATACACACACACACACACAAGATGGCCCAGATAATTGTACGATTCATTTTTATTGCTCTCCTGAGAGGAACAGTTGATATTTAATTGTTTAATCATTCTTACATATCTGTATTTGCTTATCTGAGTAACCAATCTGAGGGTAACAGTATGTAATACAACAACCATTGTTAATTAATTAATTAATTTATTTATTTATTTGGTTTTTCTCCGGTACCGGGAACTGAACTCACGACCTTGCGCTTGCCAGGCAGGCGCTTTTGCTGCTGAGCTAAATCCCCAGCCCCTGTTAATTTATTTTCACCTTGTCTGAAATCCTGTATTGTTCTTATTGTTTTTATGTTGTTTCATTTATGTCTGTGTGTTTTTTGTTAATATGTTTTGTTTCTTTTATCTCTAAAAATAAAATAAAATAAAATAAAATAAAATAAAAAACCAGATGTTCCCAGTGTGATGGTTGATTTTATGGTTATTCCATGGTGCTTAGTGTTTGGTTAAACACTAGTGTGTGCTTAAATGTAATTGACACTTACAGCCAGTAGACATTAAGCAAAGCAGACGATCCTGCATATTGTGGGTGGGCCCCAATCAACTAGTGGACATCTCTGAGAGGAGACACTGAAGCTCCCCAACATAGGAGAGACTCCCTTCAAGACTGCATCATAAAAGCCCTACCAGAGTTTCTACCTGCTTCCCTGAATCATTTAGCTTGAGACTACAACATAAGTTCTGAGTTTCCAGCCTGCTGAGCTGTGCTGCAAATGTCAGATCAATCCCACCCCTCCGCCCTTTTCTTCTTCTGGCTCTATTTCTCTGGAAAACTCTGACAAATACACCTCATATTACACTTTAATGCGTATTCTACATCACTGATTCTCAAGCATGCATGCCCTTAGAACCCACATCACGTGACTCGTTGTCTCTGGGAGTATAGTGCTGGGCATCTGCCCTTGTGATAAAAAGGCATGAAAGTCAAGAATCACTGGATATACATTGCATCCAATTTGATGAGGAGCTATTTGTTGCACATTATGTGCTTTGTATGCACAGCTCAAAATGGGAGAAGGAAGGAATGCTTGTGAAATGCCTGCCAGGTGCACAGAGCTATACTAAACTCCCATGTGACTACCTCATGCCTCGTCCAACCTTCTGAATGCTATAGCCTGGGCCTAGTGACTCAGGAAGCGCAGGGAACTTGCTCATGACCCACACTTACTTTTCATCCAATGCCCCCTGTGCAGCTGCTGTGGGTCGGGCACAGGCATGGCAGTAGGGTTGAGAGGTGAATGAGAGTCATGGTCCCCTGCTGGAACTAAAGTTCTAGGAAGGATAACCAATGACAGTCAAGTAACAAAAAACCAGTAACACGCGACAGCATGGAAAATAGGCAAGGACCTGAGTAAAGTTAAGGAGAATGAGCATGGGATAGGTCAGAGAAGCAGGCAGAGAAAGAGAAATTTCACTGAGGCTGAAGAAAGCCAGATGAAGAGCAGAGGTGCTGGCGAAGAAGGGTCCCAGGCTCTGCTGGGCAGAGATGATCTGAATCACTTAGTGCTACAAGTGGATCATCCCTGTAGTGATCTCAAGGAGGCAGGTGGTCACACCAGTGGGAAACTAAAGAAGGAATCTGAGATTGTTTGGTTTTAAGTGACCCCCAAAAGTCCATGTGTTAAATGCTTAGCCCTGTGTGAAGTTATCAGGTGGTGGCAGGACCTATGAGGTGGGGCCTAGCAGGAGATGCTTAGATCATTGGGAGTGTGACCTCATGGGGAACTGTGGGATCTAAGACTCTTCCTCTTTCTCTTTTGCTTCCTGGTCATGAGGTGAGCAGTTTTCCCAGGCATGTGCTTACTGCCATTACTATCTTGTATCACTATCAAAAGCCCAAACCAAAAGTTCCACCCAGTAGTGGACTGGAACCTCAGAAACTATGAGCCCAAGTCAACCTTTTGTCTTTAGAAGTTAACTATCTCAGGTATTTCAACATAGTGACAGAAAGCTGACAAGGCTGACCTATAGATAGAAATTTGGAAGTGGTTTGCAAATATATGGTATTTAAAGGTGTGGAAATGATGGGATCAATTGGAGAAAGACTCTGTAGAGAGATGAAAGCCCAGGAATCAGACCTGAGGACTCCAGCAATAAGGAACAATGAAAATGAACTCAAGTAGAAAGGCTGACCAGCACTGGCAGAAGGAAATCCATGAGAAAGAAGGTCATGGAAGCCAGCTAGTTAGTGACAGCTCTAGAATTCAGATCTGGGTTATCTGGGTCCAGTACCCTGCTCATTGCATACATCTGGAGCATTAGCAAGTTAAACAGTAGTGTGTTTCATTTGCGCCACATTCTAAAAATTTCTTTGACATATATTAACTTAGTTAATCTTTGTGACCTTAGAAAGTGAACAAAGCAAGCATTGTTATTATCTCTGTCTTCAAAAAGGATACTGGTAATCTGAAAAGCAAAGTAACTAGTTGATGATGGAACCAGATCTTTGTAAACACATGGAAATTAAACAATACCTTCAACAACGATGGGTCACAGATGAAATCAAAGAAGAAATTAGACAGTTTCTATAATTAAACAATAAAGCCAATACAACAAAACAGAACTTACAGGATGCAAAGAATTCATCCCTATGAGGGAAATTTACATTGGTGAATTCCCACATCAGAAAAATAGAACAAACTCAAATCAATAACCTAATATTGAGCTTAAAGCTTCTAGAAAAAGAAGAGAAAGTTGAACCCAAAGCTTGTATGAAGGAAGAAATAATGAAGATCCGAGCAGAAATTAATGAAACAGACTAAAAAAACACAAAGAATCAACAAATCAAAGAGTCGGTTCTTTGAAAGATTAAATAAAATTGACAAACCCTTAGCCAATCTTTTCAAAAATAGCAAAGAAAAGACTCAAATCCATACAATTAGGAATGAAAAGGGTGAAAGCACAACAGATCCTGCATAACCCCAGAAGATCACCATTGTCTACCTAAACAACCTGTATTCTAATAAGACAGAAAACTCAGAGGAAATGGACAGATTCCTAGGTATGAATTAACAAAGCTGACCCAAGAAGATATAAAAATTCTAAATAACTCAATATCAACAAAATTGAAGGTGTAATTAAAACTACCATAACCAGAAAATACCAAGTCCTGACAAATTCACTACTGAATTCTATAAGAATTTAGAGAAGATATAATGCCACTAATTCTAGAACTCTTTAATGAAATTGAAAGGGAAGCCATACTCCCACCACTCATTCCAGGAAGCAAGCATTACTCTGATACCAAAACCAGAGAAACATCCAGCCAAAAAAAAAAACTACAGGCCTATCTCCCTAATGAACATAGATGCAAAAATACTCAGTAAGATACTGGCAAACAGAATGCAACACATCATCAAGAAGATTATATACCATGACCATGTAGGATTCATCCAAGGGACGCAGGGATGGTTCAACATATGCAAATCAGGCAGGGTGTGGTGGCACATGCCTATAATCCCAGCACTCAGGAGGCTGAGGCAGGAGGATCTTTGTGAGTTCAAGACCAGCCTGGTCTACAAAATGAACTCAAGTTCAACCTGAACTGCATAGCAAGACCCTGTCTCAAAAAGACAAAAAAAATGCAAATCAATAAATGTAGTACACCGGGGCTGGGGATTTAGCTCAGCGGCAAAAGCGCCTGCCTGGCAAGCGCAAGGTCATGAGTTCGGTTCCTGGTACCGGAGAAAAACCAAAAAAAACAAAACAAAACAAAACAAAATAAATGTAGTACACCATATCAACAGAGCTGCATGATCATCTCAATAGATGCAGAAACAACATTTGACAAAGTCCAACACTCATTCATGATAGAAAATAACAACACAGAAAACTGGAATAGATTGTCTTTATGTCGATCTGATAAAAACCATTTATGACAAACCAACATCCAATACCATACTACACAGACAAAAACTAACATCTTTCACTCTAAAATCAGGAACAAGACAATGATATCCACTATCACCACTCTTGTTCAATACAGTTCTGTAAACATTAGCCATAGCAATTAGACAAGAGAAATAAATAAAAAGGAATAAGGATAGGAAAGGAAAAAATTAAATTACTATTATTTGCAGGTGACAGAATACTCTATGTAGAAAACCCCAAAATCTCTACCAAAAGATTTCTAGATTTAATAACCAAATTCAGTGACACAGCTGATACAAAGTCAATGCTCAAAAATCAATAACATTTCTGTAAACAAATAACAAACTTACTGAGAGAGAAATTAGGGCAACCTCACCTTTCACAATACCTTTAAGAAAAGTGAAATATATAGGAATCAATCTAACAAAGGAGGTAAAGGCCCTTTACACTGAAAGCTATAGTTCTCTGAAAAAGGAAGTTGAAGAAGATATTAGAAAATGGAGATATACCTTGTTCTTCAGTAGGAAGAACCAATATAGTAAAACTGGTCATACTTGTGAAATAGTTATACAGATTTAAAGCAATCCCAATCAATAACATACCTCACAGAATCAGAGGAAACATCCTATATTTCATTGAGAAGCAGAAGAGACCTAGGATAACAAAAGCAATTCTGGGAAACAAAGACAAGGCAAGGAGCATCACAATCCCTGAATTGAAATTATACTACAGAACTACTGTGATAAAAACAGCACAGCAGTGGCAAAAAGGACCCAAGGATCAGTAGAACAGATTAGAAAATGCAGAAACAAATCCAAACACATTGAGCCAGTTTATCTTTGACAAAGGGGACAAATGTCTTCACTGGAAGAAAGGTAGCCTCTTTAATAAATGGTGGTAGAAAAACTGACTTTATACATGCTGAAGATTAAAACTGGACCCATAGCTCTCAACACGCACTAAACTATAATCATAATCGATCAAAGGTTATAAATAAAACAGAAACACTAAGTCTGCTGGCAGGGAGAATAGGTAGAACTTTGAAGACATAGATGTAGGCAAAGACTTTATAAACAAAACTCTGATTACACAGGAAATATAAAGAATCAACAACTGGGATCTCATTTTATTAAAAAGCTTTTGTACAGCAAAAGAAACCACCAACAAAGTGAAGAGACAACTCAGAGTGTTGGAAAAAATTTCTGCCAGCTGTTCCTTAGACAAAAAACTAATACCTGGAATATATAAAGAACACAAAAAATCAGACCTCCCCAAAGTTAAAGACCCAATCTAAAAATGAGCATCTGAAATGAATAGACAGTCTACGGTCTTATCACCCTGAACGCACCCGATCTCATCTGAAATGAATAGACAGTTCTTAGATGAAGAAGTAGAAACAGCAAACAAATATATGAAAAAATGTGCAACATTATGGGTCATTCAAGAGATACAAATTAAAATAACTCTGGGATTCCGTATCACTCCAGAAAGAATGGCTACCATCACAAAATCAACCAATAACAAATGCTGGTATGACCATATACAAAAAGGAAACTTATACACTGTTGGTGAGAGTGTAGACTTGTGCAAGCACTGTGGAAATCAGTGTGGGGATTCCTCAAAAAACTAAAACCAGAGGTTCCACTTAACCCAGCTATTCCCCTTCTTCATATCTTCCTGGAAGAATTAAAAGCATCATACAATAGCAACATATTCACACCCATATTTATAGCAACACAGTTTGTAATACCAAAATCTTGAAAACAGCCCAAATGCTCATTAACCAATGACCGGATAAAGAAGATGTGGTATTTTTATACTCTGGAGTACTACTCTGCCATAAAGAAGAGTAAACTTGAGGGTAAATGGATGCACCTCAAGACCAAACTCTTAAATGAAATAAATCAGACACATATTTTTAAAATATTGCATTGTTTTTCTGGTGTGAGAAACCAAAATGGTAAAGAAGGAAACAAAATGTATAACAGATATTGTGAAGTAGGAAGAAAATGTTTAAATGGGAAGGGTTACAAGGGAGGAGGTTGTGGGAAAGGAAGGAAAAGAAAAAAAAAAGGAAAAATGGAAACAACACTTTTGTAAATAAGGAAGGTAAGAGGGGCTGAAGAGAGTAGAGGGAAATGGAAAAAAAAAGAAGCAAGATAAATTGCATACAGGTACAAATTCCCAAGATGAATGTGATCACCATGCATATCTAAAATGTACAAATAAAATTAATTTTTAAAAAAGACCTAGAACACACCATAGGTGATACCAGCAGCCCTCAGACAAAGGAGGGTTGTTCTTTGTTCTATCTAGAACATATAAAAAACTGAAAAAAATTAGGTCCCCAAATTCAAAGACCCAATCCAAAAATGGGCAGCTGAGATGAACATGCACTTCTCAGATGAAGAAGAAATACAAATGCAAATAAATACATGAAAAAATGTTCAACAGCATTGGTCAGTTGAGAAATGCAAATTAAAACAACGCTGAGATTCCATCTCACCCCTGAAAGAATTGCTATCATCAAGAAACCAACCAATAACAAATGCTGGGGGGGCTGTGGGGAAAAAGGAACACTTCACTGTTGGTGGGAGTGTAGACTGGTCTAACCACTGTGGAAGTCAGTATAGAGGTTCCTCAAAAAAACTGGGATTAGAGATCCCATTTGACCCAGCTATCCTCTTTTTGGGTATCGTCCCAGAAAAATTAAAAACATCATACCACAGTGATAAGTGCACCAATGTTTATAGCAGCACAATTTGTAATAGCTGGATCTTAGAAACAACCCAATGCCCATCCACCAAGGAATGGGTAAAAAAGTTATGGTATTTTTATACAACAGAATACTATTCAGCCATAAAGAAGGATAAATTTGAGACTTTTATAGGTAAATGAATGCAACTCAAGACCATACCGATAAGTGAAATAAAGACTCACATGTGTGAGCATCATATTGTCTCCTTGGTGTGAGAAACTGAAAGAATAAATAAGGTCCAAAATGTGTAATATATATTGTGAAATGGGAAGAAATTGTTCAAAAGGAAAAAGGAATTGGATGGGGAAAGGGCAGAAGGGAAAAAATTCAAGGTAGTTATAGTAATAGTTTCTCTTAGCTCATTGAAAAGAAAGGTTTATGCTAATATCATTTGGAGAACTTTTTATGCCTATATCTTATATGCTGAGTAACTACTATAAAGATAACAATATGCAATGAATTAACTATTTTATTCTCCCATTATATTGTAATGAAATTTTGTTTTACTTTTTTCCATAAATAAAAATTTAAAACAGAAAGTGGCAAGAACCTTAACAAAACAAATTCTTATACTAAGTTAGGCATGGTGGTACACACCTGCAATCTCAGGTACTGAGGAGGCTGGGGCAGGAGTATACCTTGTTCAAGGGTAGATTATGCAACTTGCAACTTATTGAGGACTTGCACTAAAAAAAGTGTATGATCCAGACAGTGGGTCAATAAAATGATTGAAAAGTACACATCTATAAACCATATGCCATGTTTTGCCATCTTGAAGAACAACAGGAAACATTATTTCTTTAATATCCAAGCTGCAGTGGCAGTACACTCCCAGTCCACTAACTGGTGACAGCCCAGGCTAATATTCTGAGCATTCTCATCTCTCATGTGGAGTCTAGGAACTGCAGAGGTGGTCAGTTGGTCCCCTGCATCCTTCTCAGTAAGTGTCATTTTACAGAGAAGAGACAGGAGAAGTAGCCAGTTCCCAGGGTCCCTCCTGACTGTTGATCTCGGTTGAGGGCTGCCCATTTCATTAAAACCATGTGAATTCACTCTAAGAAAGGAGGAGCTCATCCTTTCTTGAGAGCTGGGAGTCCACCAGTAGCACCCTCTGGTCTCTCCATTTATTTACTTCACCCCAGGCACAATGATGGGGCTGCTTAGCAGATGGGTAAATTTGGGAAAAATCCACTGGCCTTGCTTATTTCATTTCTTCCCCTTTTCCTCTTATCTGAGAAAAACAACTTAAAGAAGGAAAGGTTTCCTTTGGCTTATGGTTTCAGAGGGTTCAGTCTGTAGTTGGCCTATTCCATTGCTATGGGTCTAAGTGGACACAGAACATCATGGTGGAAGGGTGTGGTAGAACAAAGCTGCTCACCTCATGGCAGCTGGAAGCAGAGAAGGTAAAAGAGCACAGAAAGGAAGGGGCCAGGGACAAGATACCACCCCAAAGATAATGCCCCCATGACTGACTCCCTTCAGCGGATTAATCCATTGGTGAGATCAGCCCAGTCATGATCCAGTCACCTCCCTGAGCCTTACTCCTGAACATGGCTGCACTGGGGATCAATCCCTCAACGCCTGAGTGTTCAGCAGACACTTCATATTAAAATCATAACAGACCCTGCTAAAACAACAAAGAGGAAGGCATATAGCATAATGATCCTTCCTCCTAGAAAGATTTCTGGCTTCCAGACAAAGAACCATAACAGCAGCAACAACCTGAAGCATGGGGTCTGCAAGTGCATCCAGGTCCCAGCTCTGGCTGAGGGGAAATTATCAAGTAAGTGTGCTCCTGTACATTCTCACCAGGCATGGCACAGCTCCAGCACAGTGCCACTCTAGTGATTCTTCCTGTAAGTCTCCAACCTGGCCTGACTCTCCCAACCCCCAGCCTGCTTGCCAACAGAAGCATTACTCTCTGCAGGGAATTCAGCTCAATACTGGAGCCTGATCAACAAACACAGGAAGGGAGGCAAGAGAAGACAAGGATGTTTGCAGGTCCTTGGGACATCTGGAGACATCCAAGAATTTACAACAGACATCCAAAGGACTCTGCCCACTGGGATGCAAGATTGCCAAAAAACTTTAACCACAGATGATCATTGGGATCTTCTTACCTAATGTCCCCTGCCTTCTCTCCATCCCTAGAAAAGGGACACACTTCTCTTTGTTCAGGGCAGAAGGTCTTATCAAGCTCATCGCCTGAACCCAGGCACAATAAATTCCATGCCATGTTGCCCTTCCCCAAGCCTGGTGATCTCTGCTGCTTACAAATGTTACACTTCCCGAGCAAAGAAAGATGACTCAGTTTCCCCATTTCACAAACAGAAATGGCTGGCAACCTCAAAATGTTAGTATCTCCTGCTGAAACATGCCCACACCCTGCTATTCCTGACACTGAACTTAGACAACAGGAGGTCCTGAGTAATCTTGGACAGAGGAGATGGCTTCTCAGTTCAAAGTATTCAGTAAACACTGAATTCTGTATTCTCTTTTTGCAGCCTCATAGTGCATATCAGCACATTAAAGATGGAGTTTTCCTAAACTGCTTAACAGAGACTTTTTGGTTTTTCATGCAGAAAACCTATGACTATCCTATAAAACATTAGTGATTCAGAGGGTCAGATATTCATTTAAGACATTTGGATGAAAAGAAAATAAATTAGAAAAATGTGCTAGTAAAGGAAAAAGCAGAACCAAGAGAAGCTTTATTATTATTTAGTGATAGAGTTAATTTTAGAACAGTAGTCACTTCTGTGTTTGTAGAAGTTCAAAGGAAAGAAAGCACAAGGAAAAATGGCCAACATGAAAAAAGTAATTCACAGGGCAAATCACTCAAGGACTTTATAATGGAGTGACTTTACTCAGTAAATTCTTCTTATATCAGTGATAGATGAAAGTAAGGGAAGCCCCAAATGTGTAAATGTTAAATACAAAAACTGGATGAATAATCATTCTTTAAGGTGTCTCCAAAGAAGTTGGTGCAACAATTTTAAGTAATACTTAACAATATTTAAGATGTAAAACAATTATTTGAAACATTTTTGGAGTTATGGGTAAAACACTAAAATACTATTTGTACAAAAGACTCCTGCCAGGTATGGTGGTACACGCTTGTAACCCCAGTACCCACGAGGCTGAGGCAGGAGGATTGCCATGAGTTCTAGGCCAGCCTTGGCTACGTAGTGAGTTCAAGACCAGCCAGAGCTACACAGTGAGACCCTGTCAAAAAAAAAAAAAAGAAAGAAAAAAGTTTCTATATACAATAGAAACTTAAAGTGGTCCATTTTCAAGATGAAGTAGTTAACTGATTGAAAATTACTAGTAGTTAAAATTGCCCCATAGTCTGCAGATGTGACAAAGTTCATGCATCTAGAAGGTCTATAAGCAAACTTAGCCTTGGGGAAGAGAGAAACTAGTAAAAAAAAGTCTTTGCTGAGAAACGTAGTTGTGAGTAGGGAAGAGAAAAAGAATACCCATAAGGAAATAATGCAACTTAGGTGACATCTAGGGGAATTCTATACCCGTTATTACTCAGCCAGAGGGGAGCCAGGGCAGGGGCTGTGGCTGGGGATACATTATTTAAGTGCCCTGGGTATGCCTGCATTGCACACACCAGTCTTGCAAGACCAAAATTAAAGTCTTACTTTTGCTATAACTCACGTCTCCAAGTCCATTCCTTAGGTTTGGGCAAGGGAGAGTAATTCTCACAGTTCCACAATGAGCACCAAGGGAATTCACACTTAGTCTTCAGATTTCCCACCAAAGCTGTGACCTGGGGTCAGAAGGTTGCAGCTGCCACCCAGACATCAGTAAAATGCAAAAACAAAAACAAAAAACAACAAAACCAAAACACAAATGCCCACAGCCCTGGCTGCTAACAGTCAAGGAAACAGGGCAGGAACTGCACAGGGATCTGCTGAAGCACACCTAAGCAGCAGCCTCAAATTTCCAAACCTCACGGAGACGCACCCTCTAAGCCTACGGTGGCAAACCTATGACATGGGTGTTGTTTTCCTTTTAACACAAAAGATGTTAACAGATGAGTTGTTTTTTTCTAAACTGAAATGTCAGCTTTCAGGCTTAATTGAAAGGTTGACACTTTGGGATAAACACATGGGTTTGAGGTTGCAGTTTGGGCATTCATTGCTATAAGTTTTGCCATCACTGCTCTAAGCTCTTTGCTAAGCCTGCTGGCAAGGAGACCTCAGAAACACAGTCCCGGGCTTCCACCCTCTGAGATCAGGGAGCATGGCAGGGGGAGAAGAACTGATACCTGGTGCAGCCTCTTGGCCCTGGTCACTTCTCCACAGCCGTCCCTGTTCCTCTCCCAATCAAGAATCAACAACTGCTAGGTGCAGTGGTGCACACCTATAATCTCAGCTACTTGGGAGGCTGAGGTAGATGTATCACAAGTCTGAGGCCAGCCTCAGCAACTCAGATGGACCTTGTCTCAAAAGAAAAAACATAAAGGGGTACAAGACCCTGGGTCCAATTCCCTGGAGAGACAGAGACAATGACAGACAGACAGAGACAGAGACTTGGAGAGAGAGACAGAGACAGAGAGCGGTGGACAGAAGCAGAGAGAGGCAGAGAGACAGGAGGAACAGGGAACAGGGTGCCTGCAACAGAGGAACCAGGGGGCTTGGGCAGCACCAGAGGGCTCTGGCCCCTGGAAGTCCAATGGGTGAGATCAAAGCACAGAAAGGGGAAGAGTTTTCCCTCCCTGACACAAGATGATAGGGTGAATCAAGAGGCATGGTATCCGGCCAGTGGAAATGGTGGTGGATTGCAAGTCACACAGAGCAGGGAACCCACAGCTGTGGAGTCCCATGGGAGGTTTGTCATGTGCGACCCAAGCCTAATGTGCAGGTTCATCTGTTCTTTGGGCGCTGTTTGGGCAAGGGCTGTACTGCTCACCCCCCTTTTCCTGATACAATCTACATAAAATGATCAAACCCAGGACTTCGTTGGTTGATTGAAGCCCTTTGTGTGTATAAGAAAAAGGAATCCACCCCAAAGCACACGGCTTAACAAGTGCAGTGCCAGGTCAGCTTTAGCCTGCATTCACTTGCTTGCCTACCCACCCTTGTGCAGTGAGTAACCTACACAACTGCACATAGCAACTGCAGTCAAATACTAGCAAAAAACTAACCTGTAGTAAATTTGTGTTAGCAAACTTATATGGAAAGTTTGGTTGTTTTATTCAGTATTAATTTTTTTTTAAATTAGCATCAGTGTTTAGTTTTCATTAAGAAAACTCAATTTAGAAACAGTGTTGAGGATGAAAGAAAGGATTTATATTGCTACCTCAAAGATAGAAAGATTTTAATGTCATAGGAGTAAACTAAATCTTAGGCTAAATAAAAAGGAAATATAAGGTTAAACCCGTGTGTAAAAGCACAAAGAGTGTCTTAAAATGGCATCATCCAAAATCCAGCAGCATCCATATCAACTATAATTAACACATGAAGGATGAATTATATTGGTAAATGGGCGTTTGATCTTGAAAGACACCATGAGAACTAGGGATGTAAATGTTGCTATAGTAGGATGGAGGTGTAGCTCAGTGGTACAGCCTTTGCCTGGCATGTGCTAAGGTCCTGGGTTCAGTTCTAGATTTGATGCTCAGAACTTAAATTTAAAAATCATCTCTGCTAGCAGATTCCTGACATTTCTTTAACAGACAAGGTTTGTTTAATTGTAAAATTAATCCTACAGCACCCCAAAGTGTCACTGGAGTATCATACAGCCTTTCCAGAGGGGACAATTAGGGGGGAAGGAGAGAGTGAAGGTAGAATACTGAAGGGTGGGGGCTGGGAGTAAGAAAAAATACTGCAGGGGCCAGGTGGCAGTGGCCAGGTTAGCATTTCATGCACACAGAGACAGAGAAAGTACACCTGGGCAAACGGAGCCATAATTAACTCAGATATGCTTATGCTGTGCAGTTGAATAAGAAACTCCACAGAACTGGGAACCAAGGAAGACAGGAACTAGTTTTATAAAAGGATTCACCAAGATTCTTCCCTTCTTTCTATAATCAACAGAATGGAGAATAATTCTATAATCCCAGAATTAGAATAACTCACAATGAAAAGGAAAATTCTAAATTTATGTGAGATCCACTTTTGAAGTCTCTGGAATTGCTGCTGTGGGAAATACTGCCTCAGCACTTCCAAGTTCACAAATAGACCTTTCTTGTGGGATACTTGCAGCTAACTCTTCAAAAATTGGCTGCTATTATCATAATAGTCCATGAACATCCAGTTGTCTCTGTGAGAAGTGTGCCATGGCTTGGCCCTGTTTCTACCCCACTGGGGGTGGGTCAAATTAACTGGATGAGAACTGTTCTATGTGCAGACAGATACCATGGTCTCCCCCAGTTCCCCAGAAATCCCAAAAGGAGAATGAATAAGGTCAGGAATATAAGAGGTAATTGGCTGCAAAATTTAATGAAGTGATGCAACAGTTTGAGAGCTGAACAATGGGCCTTACAGAAAGAACAGGCTCTCGGCATCCAATACTGAGGATCTAAGAACAGCTCCAGAGAAAGCCGTGTTGCCGCTCATGAGCACAGCCTGTCTGCAGATTTGGTGACTGTCTACTAGCCTGTGTCAGGGGAATAGAATTCTACCCACAAAGCAGAAAAGGTTGAATGGAGCTGCTGGGAGGAACATTAAATTTCTGTGGGTATGAAAGGTCACAGACAGTCCAGCTATGGCAGGTTTATTGAAGTCTATTTGAAAGGCATAGATGAACACCTTTTCTTATGAAAACAGGGGATGTAGTAGTCATGGGGGTGCTGGAGAATAAACCCAGGATATTTGCACTGAGCTACATCCTCAGTCCTTTTTATTTTTTACTTTGAGACAGGATCTTGATAAATTGCCCAGGCTGGGCTCACATTTGTGATCCTCCTGCCTCAGCCTTCCAGAGGGCTGGACTATACTAGTGTACCACCATGCCCAGCTGAGGGATTTTTCTTTATCTTTTTTTTCTTTTTGGGGAGGGGGTGGTTAGCATGGGCTCACTAAGATAGGAATTAATGAGATAAGAGTTAGGATTCTATTAGGTAGTAAGGACAGTGACCCCCAAATGAAGTGAGGAGACCCAAAATGGAGTCTGTGGAGTCTCTGGTCTCCAGGGATTTATGAAAATATCTGCCAGGCCAGGTATGGTGGCACATGCCTGTAATTCCAGAACTTGGGACACTGAGGCAGGAAGATTGTTGTGCATTTGGGGCCAGCCTGGGCTACTGAGTTCAAGGCCAGCCTGAACTACTGATCCTGTCTCAAAACAAACACAAAAAACAATTGCCATGTGTTTGCTGCTGTCGGGGACCTTCTTAGAGCATGATCAGGCCATTGGCTTAAGGGTGTGTGGTTTGTATATGGGCACTACATAGATCACCCTGATAAGTATGTAGTCTCCTATAGGGTAGAGATTATGTCACTTGCACAGTGGCCAGAGCTCCCTTCTAAAACCCACTAAAGCCCCTAGACAAAGAGCCTCCCAGGGCTTCCTGCCTACGACTCCCTCCCTGCTAATGGGAATTCTACTTTCTTTTGCTGTTATCTTTTACTTCTTTGCCTTTGTAGCTCTTATTTAGCTGCCTTTATATTGTTTATTTTCTTACCTTTATATCTTCTAGATAAATTTGCTTGGACTCTTCCCCTGCATTTGTTGTTTTATCCTTTATCAGTGTGGGACACGACTCTGGTATTCCAGTAACATCACTGTGTAGTTTAGGGTGGTCTTGAACTCATGATTTAGCTCTTGATTAGGTTTGAACTCACTAATTATGCCTCAAACTCATGATGATCCTCCTGGCTTAGCCTCCTGAATGCTAGGATTACAGGTAAGCAACACCATGCCTGATTCTGATTTTTCAAAGTGCAGAATCACATATGATAAGTCAGGTTCTACAGAAGGAAGAACTATAAATTGAAATTAGGTTAGTTTGGTATTTACTGAATTAGGGTCTCCATGGCAGAATGTCACAGTGAGCCATTACCTGCAATACAACCATCTGTGATCTCCAAGCCAGCTCTGTTTTGCCTTCCCTTGCCATGGGGCAACAGAAACACAGACTAACCAACTGACCTGATCCTGGATAATGTCCATGGTCAGGAAGAGAAAGTAAACCTGAGGATCAGCAGATCGTGGGAGAAAGTACAGGGCTGGCCATCAGACCAAGGAATTCCAGTGTTATCCTCCCAAAGTGCCTGGGTAAGAGATAAACACAGGAGACCTCCATAGGGAGGGTGCAGGTTATCATTGGAACCCTGAGAAATTTCAGCTGACAGTGGGAAAGGCATGGGCTTTGTGCTCTGTAATGAGAAACTAGAGCCAGTGAGTGTTGAAATAAAATCTAACAATTAAACTCTGCATCCAGCAAAGATCAGGGAGATGATTACTTTTCCCATATACTGATTTGAGCAAGGACATGCTTCTGCTTGGATGGCTACCATAGTCAGGTGAAAGGCCAGAGGGTCATCTGGTACAGGGAGGGCACCTCAAAAAACCACACACCTTAAAGCTAGGAGAAGAAAATCATGAATGAATTCCAGGACTGTAGGTCATAGAAAGAAACCACTCGTTCAAAACCACAGAGGAATATTTTTCACTCAATCTTTTAAAAAATTATTAATTTTATAATTTTTTTTCTTTCCATAATATTTGGGGGATTGAGATTTTTTTTCTGTTTTTGCTTTTCTCCTTTTAACTTTTTTCTTCCTTTTTATCTTTATTTTATGTATTTAGCTCTGTTTTTCTTTGTTTTCTTTTTTTCTTGTTTATTCTTTACTATGAAGTTTTAAAATACTAATACTTTCCTTTATTCTTCAGTCTAGGTGCCTTATCTCACTTTTCTTTCCTCAGTCTCATTTTCCACAGGTTAATTTGTCACATTTTTTTTCATTTTCTGGCAACCCCTTTTACCTATACTAGTATAATTATTAAACTTTATAAATCTTTTGATAGTTAATTCTGCTATTACTATTGAATACCATTCTACTTTTAGTGGAGGTAAAGATGTTCTACTAAGAAAAGTTTTTGTTTACTGTAGATGAACATTATGAACATTTAGTTATATTAGTGTTTATACTATAATTATAGATCTCTTTTCTACAGTTGTGGTGATGCAGTATTGTATGTCAGGTTATATCAGTATCCAGTTTGTCTTTGATGTTATTATTGTTGTGGATTTTACTTCTACAGCCAAGGTGACATAGTTGTTATCAATTGGTTTTCTCTAGATGCTGATATCTGGGTTGCCATTGTATCATTTATAGTATTGTGGCCATTCCCACAGAACTTGGTATTAGGCCAAATATGCTGAAGCCTCCCTTTCTAAATAAAGGGAGGTGATTGCCCCTGTGTACAGAGGCAAAGGCCAATAGTTAGCCATGTCCAGATATAAAGAAAAAAACAGATATTAGTTAAAGAAGTCTGCATACCAGCAACAAAGATTTCCATTATAATGAACCCACAAGCCTCAGCACAAATAAACAAGCAAGCAAAAAAGAAAAATATGAAAAGACAAGGCAATGAAATGCCTCTAAAAACCCCAACTTTCTCAAAGCTCATTGATGGGGCAGTGAGGGGGAGGAAATAAAAAGCTATACAAGTGAATTATTTGAAAGGATAATAGAAGAGATAACAAAACAGATCATAAGGCACTTGGCAATCTTAAAGATATAACTAAATAGATCATAGGATTAATGAACAAAATCAGTGAGTCTATACAAGACACTAATGAAAAGCAAGCTGAGCTAAACAAAATGATTTTTTAAAAAAAGAATCACCAGCATAGAAAAGAATTAGAGTCCATAAAAATTTTCCTAATAGAAATTCAGGAAATCAAAATCCTCTCAAAAATATGGACAGCAGAAGTTATCAATGTGAGGACTGAGTTAGAGCTACAAGCCAGGACTGTTGTTAGTGATCATTTCATGAGCGATACCTTAAAAACAAGAGAACATGGAAAATGAACAAAACACCTCCTAGATGATGAAAAGAAAATGAATGTAAGATTAACTGAAATGAGTGAAAAATTAGAAGATAGCACAAATGGCATAAAAAATTGTTTACTGAAATAATAGCAGAAAACATTTTAGCTATAAGAAAAAAATTTAACATACAGGTAAGTGAGGCAGACAAAACTGCACATAGCCATGGTCAGGAAAGAACTTCCCCACAACACATCATAGTGAAAATCCCAGAAGTCCAACACAAAAACAGAATTGTAAAAGCTGTTTGAGAAAAGCAACAAATTACTTATGAAGGCAAAGCCATTAGAATAACAGCAGACTTCTCAGCACAGACATGAAAGGCCAAGAGAGCTTCAAGTGAAGTGTTTGAAACCAAAAAGAAAGTAACTTTCAACCCAGACTCAGATATCCTGCAAAACTATTTCTCAAAATTAATGGAGAGGACTCCCAGGTAGGTGGCAGAGCAGTAAATAGCACCAAAGTAGTATCTTTGAGATTCAGAATCTGGACACTGGAATATAACAATTTGGGGAAGAAAAGAAGGAAGGAGGTGGATCTCTGGGAACCAAGAGGCTCTGAAGGGAAAATTGGAGCCCACAAGAAAAGTGAAGAGACAGACCTCAACACAGAAAAAGTGAAGCAGGAAAATGCACAGGGTTCCTGACAAAACATCAGACATGGAGTTTAGGAGCAAAAAGTCCTTGAATGCCAGCGACTCCATGGGGAACTTGTGTCGCTCTGAGAGAGCCTCGAACAAATCTTTGTTTCCACTTTTATAGTATTTCTTTTCTATGGGGTGATTTTTCATTGGAAATCAGCATGAAGCAAGGTTACAGAAGCAGAGCAGCAGTTAAAAGGTGAGCAGTGATCAAGGGAGAGCAGGGAGTTCTGGTGGAACTCTCCAAGTCCGTTAGCTCCCCTGACATTACATTATAGCTGTACCCATACATAACTGAGGTCATAACCACCAATTTCCTCAGGGAGCTTAGCTGTGCAGTTAACCCACAGTTGCCTGTTTCACCCCAGGAGGTTCTTTCCCCTCTCATTTCCCCCTTTGAGGTTCTGCTGGAGTCTCACTCTTTCTATCGGCTTTCATCTTGTTCCATCTTCTCAATATCCATGTTTACATAGTCTTCCATAAATTGATATCCTTTAGCCTACAGAATATGGGAAGATATTTTTTGATCTGTAGTAGTTTCTATCATAAAGTTCAAGACCCACATTGCCACAGGTAACAGACAGAGGATTATCAAACAGATCCCATGATAGCAATGAATCCTCCGGCATGGTTTTAAAACCACCTAAAGTTGACAATCATCTTCCAAACATTTCTCCTGGATTCCATCCTTTCCAGGTCTAGATGAGTCCATGGTCTAACTCTTGCATCCCCTCAGTGATTTCTTATATCACCCACCCTTGAGGATCTATTTGAAGACAACAATTGGTTAAACTGAACTTCCTACAAACTCTCCTTCTTTAGCTAGTAGGTAGTCTAGGGCCAACTGTTTTGATATACTGCATTTCAAATTTTTGTCTGTTGTTTAGCTAAGAGATTCAGTGCTCGAGCACCTTCATTGGTTGTAATTTCTAGTACAGCTTGTAGACTGTTCTATTTAACATATAAATGAGAGTTCTCTATTCCCATATTCCATCCTTGGCCCAAGTGGCCACTGCAGAGTATTGGACTATTCTCTCTGGTGGCCATTCTTCATCTTTCTAATTACCTATGGCTATACTCATTTTCTCATGGGAAGGATTGTATACAGAGTAGCCAACAAATCCACTTCGTGTGTGGGCAGGAGGAAAAAGGACAGTTTGACAGTGTCCAAGATGCAACTTTCTGCCCAATTTGCTAGGAACTGTGCATAGGCTCTATTTCTATGTACCCAGTATAGCCCCTTGGGAGCTCACCAATGGATGGAGGTAGTTATGTTCTTTTATCCAGGGCTCAAATCCAGGAACTGGGCTAAGGGGCTGACTTCAGTTTCACTTCCACACTGTTCTGTGCTTCCTTTGGCCTCGTTATAGAATCTCTGTCCCAGGCAAGTCAGCTCTGCTATCTGCTTGGAATCTTTTTTCTTTTCGGGTGAGGCATCATCTTCCAATGATGCTGGTCTTAAGGACCCATGGGTTTTTCCCTGTGCAGATGGCTGTGTGACCACACTGTTACCACTTTTTCCCAATTTGAGGTCTTCATTATCAGCTGGGTCCCATTCCCTGGATTCCCAGGACCACTGGTCTCCCCCAAGGTTCCCCATACACACATAGCACAAGGTGATATTCAAGGAGTATGCTATACTTTGTACTAACCCCATGAAGAGGTTTTGGATCACAGAGAGGATTTGCAGCAGGAGTTGGGTCATTTCCTCTTGAAAGGAATGGAACACTTGGAAGCTAGAGGTGGCCGGGGTGTAAGTATGTCTTTTGATATGAACCACCAGCCCTGGGTTACAATCTCTATCATCTATTTGAAGCCTGAAATGTTTGCCTTCTTCCCATTTTGGGTCCTGGCAATCTAGGAACTAAGAGTGACTGGATTGCATATCCTGAGGGTGCAGGTGGGTGGAGGCTTTAATCTTTTTAGGGGGGGATCCTATTTTCCCAGGGGTCTAGCCTACAGATGACCAGTGTACACAGCTGAACTCATTTATGTCACTGCACCAGCTCCTGTCCATCCAGGAGCACATACATTTATACTTATAGCTGTAGTCTCTTTCCCACCCAGGCCTCCACATCCTATATTGGGAAATTTAGTTACCCCTCCCTTAGGGGGATATAGCTTATTTGCCTCGGTGGCAGAATTAATGGCTACACAGGCATCAAGCGTTACTAGGTCTCCAGGTTTTGCCCTTGCAGTTCTGTTTATCAAGGGTCCAAGCCACTTTCCTCTCTTTCCCCACATTACTCCCCATCTAGACACAGCCCGAAGTTCAAATTTCCATGTGGGTCCCATCTCCTGAGTGAAGCACAGAGGTGGAAGTACCAAACTTAGGCTTACAGGTCTTGCAAATAGTTAGGAAATGGGCACAGGTCCTAACAACTTCTCCATCACGATTATAGTAAGTGTGAAAGAGCAGAACAGTCATGACAGAGTTCCTTGTCCACGTGACATGTAGGCAGCAGTCACAGTTATTGGTTGCCTCTAGAGGCGTTGCCCCCACATATGTCGCTCTTGGCATGTAAAAATGAGGATTCCTAGTACAGACAGCCGAGACCTGCAAAACATCCCACCCACAAAAAGAAAATGAGAACTAGCAAACATCTTCTGGGGCATTTCCAATCGGCTAGGGCAGTCTCAGTGAGAGCTACCGTAAGGAACAAGGTTAGAGACCCAAGTGTGGTTAGAGACAAGGGTTCATTACAAGCAGTTCCCAAGGAAGGCGTGCTCCTGAGAATGGTCCTCAGGCTTCCACTGTGCTAGACCAGTCAGCCTCAGGCGTGACTGGAGCAGGGCCGTCCCTGTCCTGACCTGTGTCTCCTTGTCAAGCACTGCAGTCTCCATGACTGAGCGGCGACTCAGCCAGGGACCTTGAGACCTCACCCTCGGGAGCGGGCGGCCTCGGTGTCACGCAGCCTCCTTGCTGATGCCTCCGCGCTCGCTGTGTCGCAAATCTGAAGGTACTATTGCTTTGTTCCCTTCCATTCCGCTGTCCAGTGCGGAAGCGTCTTCCTTCCTCTGGTGGAGTAGGGTAGTACAATACTTCCCACAGCAGGAAAGCATGCTTCCCGGCTGTAATCTAGGCCAGTCCATTATTCCCACCTGCCTGGGGAATCGGATGCAAGTAGGTTTTAACAGGCCTAGGAGAACAAGCGTCCAAGAGGCACTCTGCAGGCATTGTTTCTAATTACGGCAAAAAAAAAAAAAAAAAAAAA
>NW_004955462.1:1098117-1147283 GCF_000276665.1 Chinchilla lanigera
CGCGAGCCTGCGCCGCGGTCAGCTGAGCGGCTCTGGCGGGTCGCGCGGCCGCGTCACCCCTCTGCCCGAACCGGGTCGCCCCAACGCCGTCCCCGCCCGGCCGTCCCTGGCCGGCGTCGCCTCCGCGTCCGGAGCGCTCCTCCACGGGCGCGATGCCCAGGAAGCAGTGACCCGGAGGGAAACCGATCGCGGGCGGCCGGTGAGCCGGGCCGGGCGACAGCGTCTGGGAGAGGGGGTGGCTGGCGCCTCTCTGTCCGCGCAGCCGTTCCCGCCCCAGAGTCCGCGGGGACCGGGTGACGAGGGGTGGGGCACGGCTGCCCCGGGAGGGTGTCCAGGCCCGGTGGTCCCTGACCTGGTTGGAAAGGGCGACAAGGCTGCGGCCCCACAGGGTCCCTGCTTCCCAAAGGGGTAACAGCCGCGGGCTGGCTAGCCTCAAGTCCCCGAGGTGATTTGAGGGTGAGTTCCTCCCTCAGGCTGATTATGCAGCGATTCCTGGTTATAAGGAGGAAGGTTACAGGTACACCTTTGCAAGACAGGGAAACACTGTTCTACGGGGGTGACCCAGGAACTGCAAAGAAGGTGACACCTGTCCGAGGAGGTGGGGTTACCAGACAGCTTAGAGGGATCTGCACGCACCCTGGCTGGGGGCTGTGTAGAGGAAATAGGTAGTGTGTATGTATATGTAATGTATGTGCATATGTGTATGTATTACATAATACTGTATATATACGTGGAGGGGGTGAGTGATAAGACTGAAGACCTCAAAGCAGTTGCTTTTACCCTGGGAAATATGTAAGCTAGAAGCAGTAAACAAGGCTCAGAGAAAATGAAACCCAGCTTCTGGCCTGGCCTCCACCCCCAGGAGTACAGTGATGTGGAAATGTGTGTCTCAGAGGCATTTAGGATGAATTGCAAAGTGAAGGTCCTTGGGAAATAAGTTCGGTAGTAGTGTTGGGACCCTCAAGGTCTCAGGAGTGGCTAGCAAGGCTGCGCTATTAACTCAAGCAGCCACCTTGCTCTTTGATTCTGGGAGAGAAGAAGTCTGGAGCAAACGCCAAGGCCAACGATTTCAGGAATGGGCAGGTGACCTTTCAGTGTGGCCTGTGACAGAGGACTGGGATTGATTTTGAGTCTGTGCAGTGTCTTTCTACTGTGCCAGTTTTAGCAGTTCTTTATATATTGTGTACAACACTATAAAAGTAAACAGTGTGCTTTTTAGCACTGATCTTTAGGTTATACTGTATACTATGCTATAGAATTTAACCTTCCCCCAACAAACTTCTTGGCAGGAATTTTTATTACCATTCTGCTGAACTCTCTCTCTTAAGTTGAAGTACACCTAGTGGTCCCTAAACCTACTTTCCTGATTTTTTGAAATTTTGGCATGTTTAATAAGTTCTTTAGAGTTTATGGAATAGTAAAACCAAAATCTAAGGGAAAAGGAGGAAGCTAAATGTAAAAAAATGTATTATTTAAAAATTTTTCAAGCCATTCATGTTGGTACATGTCAGTAATTGGAGCACTCAGTAGGCTGAGGCAGAAGGATCACCACGAGTTGGAGGCCAGCCCGGGCTACATAGTGAGACCCTGTCTCAAAAAACAACAGCAGAAAATTCATTGTTTTCACCTTATATGTATGCTGATGGAGCGTTAGAATGTGTGTTATGAAGTAATATTGAGAAGCCTTTACAGTAATAAAAAGCAGTTCTGATTTTTAAAGTAAGTTTTAAAAGTTGACTTCAACAGCCTGGAAATGAATGACATAGAATTTTAGAAAAAGTATGACAATACTAACTAGCGTGTGGGGAGTGTCACACAGCAGAAAATGTTTTGCAGGTATTAGACTTCAGAATACCTTGTTATGCTGCATTTTTGTTTCATCTTAACAAACACTGAGAGCCTGCTGTGTGCCAGTCTTATGAGTCACACGGAGAGAAAAGAGGTGGGCATGAGAGGATGACAGTAATTGCAGCAAGGGCCAAAGAGGTAGAAATACAAACTGCTCTGGATACGTACGGGAAGGAAGGACTCACTTTACATGGGGTGCCACATTTGAACTAGATATCGAACTGTCTAGTGGAAGTCTGCCAGGGCAGAATGGGAGCCAGACATCTCGGGGAGAGGATAAAGGAGATGCAAGGGCATAGAGGCTAAGAACGCAGAGAACCATGGGCCCTTCAATGTGCCTTTGTCCAAGCAGTTTGTGAGAGGAGATAGCACTGGTAGGTGGATAAGCTGGCCTGAAAGGCCATAGTTTCTTGCTAAAACCCTGTCTTGTAACAGTGGCTGCACTCCAAAGAGTGAGATGGGAAGGGATAAAAGACCATTGTGGAGGTTACTGCAATTCATTTAACAAATCTTTATTGAATTTTTCTTTATGTGTGCCAAGTAACCGTCTCTATGCTGGGGATATAGCAGAAGGCCAGATAGGCAGAAACCCTGTTCTGTGTGGCAGTCACTGCTGCCAAAGTCCAGGCAAAATAAGTGACTGGCACTTGGTGACCCATTAGACTTGGCAGAAGAGGGAATGGGAAGAATCAAGCTTTACTCCTAGGTTTCTACCTCCTGACTATGTTAAATCTGCTCCTGTTTTCTGTATATTAGTGAGACATAAAAATCGAATAGTGGGGCTGGGGATTTAGCTCAGTGGCAAATGTGTGCCCAGGCACCATGAAAACCAGATAAGACTTTCTTGCATTGAGTAAGAAGTTGGTCTACTCTAGGTTATCTCTAAGGCCAACTGCAGAATGAGATGTATGCCCATGTCTACAAGGTCTGATCATTGCTATAATTACTTGGCCTTGGAATTATGAATAAGGATGTGTATTCTTGGGAATTCAAGTAGTAGATTTGGGAGCAAATTCTAGAAGATTCTGCCTTTTAACCTTCATCTACCAGGTCCACATTGGTAAAATCCTGACAAATCCTGTGCTCAGTTAATGCAGTGTTTAATATCACCTTTGCTTAGAAATGACACACTTTGGGTCTAGATTAGTTGGATTAGCATGAGAAATTCTGTTATTGTTATAAGGAAAAATAACTCCCAACCTGTTGGATGGCAAATGTTTCAAGTTCATGGGGTGATAACATCCAGGAACAAAGAGGAGGAGGTTCTGAGGATTTTTATTGGAAATGAGAAGACCGGGTTTTCAGGAGGGGTCCATGTGGGTGGCCACATGGTCCTTCCATCCAGAGCTACTTATAGATGAGCAGAGCACAGAAATTACTGAAGTGTTCAAGGGCTGCCTGTTACAGGTAACTCTGGATTTAAAGTGACCAACTGGAACTCATGCTTCTAACCCAGTCCTTCACATAGGATTTAAAGGAAACTGGGATTTTAGAGAAAAGAAAAACAAACTGGTTATTTTGCATTTTAATTTCCCCAGAACTCAGGAGTTTTAGTAGGGAGTGGCTATATCTCACTTTAGTAGTAGAGAATAGGCTGCATTTCATGCTGCTTGAGGAAGTTCATTGCATTTAAATTCCTCAGAATTCAGTACCTCAGTAGGGAGTGGGTTGCATCTCATTTGCCTAAGGAAGTTCATTCTTTGTTCAAAGTCCTAGTTCAGTCTATTCTTATTTTAATTCTTATCAATATGGTTGGTTACCCAACTCTATCTAGGCCCTTCCCCAGCTAACTGCTTTACACATAAGCCAATTAAATAAACTTACACATTATCGGATAAAACCGAGGAATGAATGGCTTTGTTCCAGTTCCTCCAAACTTTGAAGATAAATTCAAAGAGGTATGTTGGGGAACAATTAAGTAGCTCAAGATGATGTTAAAAATTTAGAGAATTAAGCTTTCTCTAATTGGCATTCCACCAATAGCTATTGTGTATTGTACAGTGGTACCTCATAATGATGCCTCAAAGTACTCTAAAATCATAAAGTGTCTTATGAATCATATAAAATTTCTCAATGTATTTATGCCAAAGGTTGCAATTTTTTAATTTTTTGCACAAAATTCATACATGTTACCTAGAAAAATTTGAGGAAAAAGAACTTGAAGAGAAAAGCTTTCATAGTAAAACTTGGGTTTGTGAGTGTAATCGATTCTAGAAACTCACTTGTAGTCCAAAGCCCTTGTATATCAAAGCAAATTTCCCCATAAGAAATAATGGAAACTCAGACGATTTTGTTATTCAGTAGGTCCTTCTAAAAGTGGCTCACTAACTAAATATTACCAGATTTGCTCACCTCTCCTTCTGGAGTTAAGATTCTAGGTTCTTCTCATCTCAAACAACGAATTCAACAAAATAAGCGAAAAGCAGTGCCCAAGTTTATTTAAGAAAGTAAAAGTGAAGGGTGAGGGAGAAACTGGCTGTGCAGAGCAAGCTTAGGCCAAATAAAAAGAGAAAAAGCGGTAAAAGGACACCCTGGAGAAAGAAGAAAGGGCCACTGTGAAGAAAGTCATGATAGTAAGCTCTTCCCAACATCTGTGTTCTTTTGTACCGTCCACATCTGGAGGAAACCCTTGAGAACTTCTACCTTCTGAGAGGTGGTGCTGGGATCCCACTCCTTAGGCTGAGGTCAGGTCCAGGCCATCCTACTGAAACCTGCTTGACTTCTTATGAGAAGTCCATATGCAGTAGGACTTTCAGAACTGTTCTGCCCATGTGCCTGAGGTCTCATAATTAACAAGTCACATCTACTTCCCCAGTTTTGCCATGCTCTAATCACCTATCTCAATTTGTTCCACAACTCAAAAATATTCTTATAAAAATAATTACAATACTGTAAGATAATACAAAATTATAAAGAAAAATAAATTAAGCTGCACTTACCTTTAAAAACGTTTATGGATGGTGAGAGGGAGAGGAGAGAGGAGGATTATTATGCAGGATGACTTCCACTGTCACTGACAGAATCACTGCTGTTGGCTCAATGTAATCTTTTTCAACTTTCAAAAGGAATCTACCCAATGACACTTGCCTTTGCCTCTTTTTGAGGATTTTGCAGAAATATGACATTGCTTTGTCCTTAAACAGATTCATCGCTCACACTGCTACAGCCATTTGGGTGATGCTTTTCTACAAAATTTTGCACTGTTTCACACACTTTATACATGTCCTAATCTCATTTGAAGTGAGGGATTCCTCCACTTTTTCTCTTTCTTTGTGGATGAGATCTTCTCCATAACTTCTTGTATTGGGAGACAGATCATCCGCAGTCCTGCAGAGGGAGAGAAGGAGGGAATGAGGGAGGGGGGAAAAGGGAGGGAGATGGGAACCCTTTGCTCAGTTATGATCATGTGACACTTAGTGTCACATACTACTCATATTGCTGAACATTTTTTGTTTATCAAGTTAAAATTTATAGTCTGGGGATATAGCTCAGTGGCACAGCGCTTGCCCAGGAAGCACACGGTTGTGAATTTGATTCCTGGTATGAAAAAGAAAAATTTATTAGAAATGTTTGCTTGTCTTGTAGAATAGTCACCAAACTCCTTGCAATACAAGGTTTTACTGTATTAAGTTTCATTGTTTGTGGCATTCTAAAAATGGCACACTGGGCCTAAATGGGTTAGTAAAATTTTAAAAGTAAGCATTTACATGCTTTTGTTTGCCATATGTGCTAACTTCATGCCATTTGAGTCACAGAGTGTTCCTCCTAACAACACTGGATAGCAGAGTTGCTGTAACTAGGATAAGTGTGTGTATTTGGAGAGAGAATAGCGTGCTGTGTAAGATACTGAGCATGTCTGAATTGAGGGTGGACTGTGACCTTACTGTAACTACTTTCCCAGGTCTGTCGAGCTGATGGCAGCCATAAGGATTTTCATTTGCTTGATGAATCCTTAGTCACAAAGGTCAGTTGACTCCTGTAGTCCACACAACTGACTAGCGGTGTGAGTATGCCTCTCTTAGAACAAGTCTTCCTATCCCAGTGTCTTGATAAAACCTGGGCAACCTGAGAAAAAAGCACCAATGTCACAACTAGAACCAATTTTAATGTTATTGTGGTTGTCCCTATAGACTTGGTAAAGGTATAGGTAAATGAAGGTCAAGGAGGAGAGAAACAAACCATCTTCAAGCAATAGCTCTCTCCCTTTTCTTCTTTACCCTCTCCTCTTCCCCTTTTCCTTCTCCTTCACTTTCTTTTCCTTGGAAAAGCCATTAAGGAGAAATTTGTTCATATAATGAACGTGAAACCAAACACATCTCCACATACCTGCTTAGATACTTGAAAACAAAATCTTTTGGGCTGGGATGTCACTCAGTTGATAGAGCACTTGCCTAGCACGTGTGAGGCCCTAGGTTTAAGCCCTGATACCAAGAAATAAAATAAAATAAAAGTCTGTTAAATACTTCCATGGCCTTTCCAAAGTGTGATGTAAGCACTAAATACCTAAGGAAATTTTAGGTTTTCATGTAAATGATACGTATTGTAAGGTCTATTACTTCTATTACTATTAGGTCTATTACTTCTAATTTATTTTTATTCTGCAAAACAGGGGAGTACACTCTTACTCAGTAAAAGTCCATTTTTATGAAATGTTGGCACCAAGATCATTCTGTGAAAAAAATTAAAAGAATTTTATAGCAAGTGAGAAGTTGGCAGTTTATCCAGAAGTTTTGAAATGGGGAGAAAAAAAAAAAAACAGTCTGTTTTTGTCACCTAATGCTAAGTGATAAAACACTTCTCTGCGTTACCTCTTTTCTAATTAATTTGGTTCTGTAAAACAGACAAGAGGTTCACAATTGAGACATATGTTTATCTGTGGTTTTCCCTCCTGCCTCACGTCCTCCTCACATGTCTCTGCTTTGCTGTGGCTGCTTTAGAATGAAGTCACTCTGGCAGTCAGCACACAGCCTGCTGTCCCCAGTAGCTGCAAGTTCCTGGAACCAAATCAGGTGCCAGGCTGTGGGTTCCAGAGGACACTCTGCCTGTTCTTGGTGTGGGAAGCAATTAGGAGTGTACATTGGTGGTGTGACGCAGTTATGGCAGAGAGGAGGCTGTCCTCCTACCTCTCTTCCAGGGACTGATTTCACACATAAGGGACTGCAGCTCCAAATGTCACACTGTCTCCATAGTCCTGGAATCATGGGGAGCTGATGGGTCTGATGCCTTACCCCCAGAAGAGGTGGAATTGCTCCCTTCTGAGTGCCTTCCTCATCTTCCAGGGGTTCTGGTGATGTCACTGCTTTCTGCTTTATCATAATTGTATAGTAACAGCATATACAGATGGAGTCAAATTTGTGGGTGAAGTTTTAGGGGAGTTTTTTGAGACACGGTGTCATTACGTTGCCCAGGTTAGCCATAAACTCACAATGATTCTCCTGCCTCAGCTTCCCCAGTGCTAGGATTACAGGCATGCATCACCATACCTGGCTTCAAATTTGTTTTGTAAACTGAAACCTCTTGCCTCAGCCTCCCATAGTGCTGGAATTATAGGCATGTGCCACTGCTCCCAGCTAGAGATTCCTGTCAAGGTTGCTTATATTTGACTAAAATTTTACTGGAAATGGCTAATGTAAGGTGAAGGTTAAGCAAGTCATGGTGGTGCATGCCTGTAATCTGAGCACTCTGGGAGGCCGAGACAAGAGAATTGCAAGTTCAAGGCCAGCCTGGGCACTTTAGCAACTTAGCAAGATCCTATCTCAAAATTAAAACAAAAATTTTTTAAAGAAGGGCTTTGAATGTAGTTCAGTGCTGAAGTCCTGGGTTTAATCCCGAGTAGCTGGGGAAGAAACATTTTGTAAGGGTAAACATCTTGTGTATAATTAAATGCCTTTTCAGGTGTCTCTCTAGACATAGTCCCTTTTTGCTTTGTAGAGTAGGAGTGTGCACATAGTGTCAGAGTACAGGTAGGAGTGGCCTTTTCTTTGTATTGTTTTATAATCATTGACATCAGCCCTTGATGGAAGACACTTACCATTTTCATGAGCTATGAAGATGAAAACGTTTGCCTGGAGCCTGTGGCCAATGATTAGAGATGTTTATGTTTCCGTTCTTAGTAGATACTAAAGAAGTGGGACTGAGAGTCACTCATCTATCTTATATGTCCATATTGACTCCTCTAAAGAATAAAGTGGTATGTATGAAAATATTTTCAGAATATGTGATAACTAAATAAGATAGCTTATTTTTCTGGTGTGTGCTTTGGAAAATATAACATGGAAGTCTTAGTATTCAGTATTACCTTTTTTGCGTTGTTGGGTTTCTGTGTCCACCTTCATGCCTGGTTGTCCCACTTGGTGACTTTGGATGACCCACACACCCCTGGGGACTCAGCTCTTCCTCACATGTGAAATAGTTGTATTTTAATGAAGCATTGAGACAGGGTGTGATTGGTATGCAGTTGGAGCACATAGGAACATTGAAAAAGGTTAACTCTCACTTTTCTTTTAACTAAAACTATAAGCAATAAAAAAGGGAATTTTTTTTTTTTTTTTTTGGTTTTTCTCCGGTACCGGGAACCGAACTCACGACCTTGTGCTTGCCAGGCAGGCGCTTTTGCCGCTGAACTAAATCCCCAGCCCCCAAAAGGGAAATTTTTAAACAAGTGTACTGGGGTATAATTCACATACCATACAACTCACTCAGAATAAGAAGTTTAGAAGGTAAAGATTAGCATGGGAGAATTTATGTAGTGATGCTTTCCACATGTGGTGGTCACTATGTCAGGAGTATGGGTCTTTTCTTACACTTGCAACTCCTCACTGGGCCTCTCTTTACACCCATCGACACAGGCATGCACACATGTGCACACACACACACACACACACACCACATTGGTGGTGCATGCATGAGTCATCAGGCAGCTTATACCGTCGGCGGTACAAATGGATCTGATCACTTTTATTGGTTTTTTTTAACTAATAAAATTAATAAAAGGCCACCTGATGGGACAGTCATGCATGTACCACCAGTGGTTCGAGCTGCCCAGCAGTAAGACATAGGAATTATAGTCGCATCTGCTTTTTCTTTTCTTTTTTGGTACTGGGAATTGAACTCAGGACCTTGCACTTGCCAGGCAGACACTGTGCCCCTGAGCTATTATATCCCTGGCCCCTATAGTCCCACCATGAATGTGTTAAAAGGAAGAATCAAAGATGTTCAAAATGCAGTTGGAAGCTGGGTGCTATGGTGACACCTGTAATCTCAACTACCTGGGAGGCTGAGGCAGGGGCATCACAAGTTTGAGGCCAGCTTGGGTCAACTTGGCAAGGCTCAGGGCTGAGGATGTAGCTTAGTGATAGCCCTTAGATTCAATCCCAATATAAAAGGAAGAAAGGAAGGAAGGAAGGAGAAAAAGCAATTAGAGAGAAAGCTAGCAACTTTGGGAATAAATATTGTATTAACAATTATTAAAGGATTTGTGGGACTTATAGAGGCCCACGGCAGAAGGAAGGCAGGTATAATTTTAGTTTGTGGCTATTTCATAGGAACTGCTGCTATGTCCTACCAAGCGCTCAGCTGCCTGACTGAAAAGGGGGACAGCCCTGGGGAAACCACAGGGAATGGACCCCCCAGTCTGGCTCACCCCAACTTGGACACATTCACTCCAGAGGAGCTGCTGCAGCAGATGAAAGAGCTCCTGGTTGAGAACCACCAGCTGAAAGGTGAGCAGTTCTCTACTCCCAGCCCTTCCCGGAACAAAGCCTCTGGTAATAAAGATCAAAGGTTAGCTCCTTTCTCCTTTCCCTGGGGGAAGAAAAAGCTGAGGGTGGCTTTTGATAGGACACAGATGGTTTCAGTGTTTACTTCTGAATACAGGTAAAAATTAAAAGTATTTGAGACAGAAGGGGTAGCTCAGTGGTAGAGCCGGCATTCATGAGGCCCTGGATCTATTCTCCAACTCCACATTAGGTAGGTAGGTAGGTAGGTAGGTTGATAGGTAAGTAGATAGATAGATGATAGATAGACAGATAGATAGATAAGAAAGAAAAAGAAAGAAAATTGATTCTCAGGGAAATGGTGTAATGATGTTTAGTGCATTTTAGAGGAAAATAAGAGAAAGTTTGCTACAATTACAGAGTTAGTCCTAAATTATGTCTGTTAAAGAGAAAGCATTCTGATATCTCAAGCCATGGCTTTTGGGAGGACCTATGTTCTAAGTAAGGAGTGATAAGACCTTCCTCAGTGTGCTGGTTTGTTTATTCATGCAGTCATTCTTTCTTTCATTCAGTACTGGGGATTGAAGCCAGGGTCCTGCACATGGTAGGCAAGTGCTCTGTTACATGCCCAGCTATCCTTACTAGTGAGATTTTCTGCTATAGTGAAGGGACCTAAATCAATTTTATTTTCTTAGGACTGTTTGGTTTTTTGTTTTTTGAGGGTTTTTTTGAGATAGCATCTTTCAGAGTTTCCCAGGCCAGCCTTGAATTTGTAATCTTCTTGCTTCAGCCTCCCAAGTAGCTGGGCATATTCCACTGTCTCCAGCTGCTTGATCTTTTAAGGACTAGAAATGATGCTAGACCTGCTAGTTCTGTCTGGAAGCAAAAAGCACTCAGCTTGTTTTAGTTCTTTTCCCGCTGACCCTGCGGTGCTATCCAGCCTGGTGTGTTTAGATTCAGAGCCAGGCAATGGGAGGACTGATGTGTGAAATTCTGCCCAGTCTCCTGGTGTGTTCCCTCCTGGTGTATCTCCTCCCTCTAAATCCCTTACAGAAGCCATGAAGCTAAATAATCAAGCTATGAAAGGGCGATTTGAGGAGCTGTCAGCCTGGACAGAGAAACAGAAGGAAGAACGCCAGTTTTTCGAGATCCAGAGCAAAGAAGCCAAAGAGCACTTGATGGCCTTGAGTCGTGAAAATGAAAAATTGAAGGAAAAGCTTGAAAAACTACAAGGGGAATCACAAAAAGTATTAGAGGTGAGCAAACTGATCAGTTGTGATTTTATTTTCTCAATACCTGCAGTAGGATGTTATTTATGGAGACTCCTTTCATTGTTCAGGCTGGACTGGTCTGAGAAGTATTTTTGCTGGAAAGACTGGTTGCAAGGTCAGTGTAATCTCTGCTGAGAGTGAGAAATTTGTAAAGCTTTAACCATTGTAGCCAAAACAATACAGAGCTTATAAATCAGTGTTTTGTTACACATGGTGCAGAAGGACCTCGGTCTAAAACCATCCAGTTGTTGCTTTTCATTTATGTCTTTGAAATAAATTACATTTTGAAAATATATTACTCAGAATGTTTACTTACTGACTTAGTCTGTTTTCTCAGTGGAAAATAGAGGTTATTCACTTTACATTTTCCTTTTGGGTATTCACTTCCCAAATGCCATGTGGTGATAGGAACCTGACTAGGGTTGCTCTGGTTAAAGAGAGAAATACACACATTTTTGTTGATCCAGAGAACCTGGGGGAATATTCAGGAATGGATGTCAAAGATGTTAGTGAAAACCAGACCAGAGGATGTGTGGAGTTCCTGCTGGTCCACCAAGGCTCTCTGGCTCTCATTCATTTAGGTGGACATAAGCAGATGCCCATTTTCTGCTATACCTGGTGCTTAACCCTTGGAGGATGAAGCACTGGATTGGTTATGGAGAGATTTACTCCAATATCAGTGATTTTTCTTGAGACTTTACCTTGAACTTTGTTCATCTTTATTTTGTTGGTGAGTAAAGCATAGAAACAAAGAAACAAAATGGACAGAAAGGGGGGACTGATGTAGAATAAAGCACTGAAAAGTGACTTAGAAAAAATTGTATAGTTCATATTGGTGATCTCGTGAACTCCTGCCCATGGGGCAATGAACATTCTGCTCCAATAAACCTGCATTTATATTGGAAGTGTTTCTTTGTTGATAAGATTTATTATGCCTTATCTTTCAGTTTATCTTACAGTTCAAAGAGCATTAACTTCCTTCTTTGGCAGGGACAAATCTCTGATTAGCTAAATATTTTTGAGGTAGAATTTTCTGAAGAAATGATCACCAGAGATACAGTCTATATTTTCTACTTTCTGGAAAAAAATATCTGACATTATTTCCCTTCCTTGAATTTTGGAATGTGAGCTGGTAGCTGGCCTCAGTCTGCAGGAGCCTATCACACTGAACCTAAGAGGTGAGCCTCCAGACAGTTTATCTTTTCTGAGATAGTCCACCTCTAGGTTTTCCTAAAAGGTTCTAGAATTGGAAGAGGCTGAGATCAGAAGCCGGAGCTCTGCACAGCTGCTTTCAAGGCGGATGATCCAGGAACACAGCTCCCAGCAGGACTCTGGGGATGTGAGGTGCTTGAGAGAAAGAATTCCATTCCATTTCACTGAATCTTGCATTCAGTTCATCTGCAGAGAGTACTTTCTAACTTTTAATTGTACCTATATCTGGACAGAAGCCACAAGGCAGACTCCTCCTGAGATGGCGGGTCACCTGGGCAGCGTTCAGGACAGTGAGATGGGAAGATGCTACGAATGTATGGAAAGACAGAAACATTGTGTCACCGGGTAACTAAGTGTTCAAAAACAATAGAATAACAGTGGATTGGGGTAGAGAGCAAAGAGGGGCTGTGGGAGTTCTAGTCTAGGGAAGGAATGGGAAGAGTCTCCATAGTAAAATGGAAGAAACAGAAATTATCTTTACAGTGTTTTATGTCAACTAACTGAATGCATGATTTCCCAGGTATGATTAAAAAAATTAGCCTAATAATCTGAGGTCCCAGTTTCACAACCTTAGATACTTGTTCTCAGACACTTATTTAAAACTATTTCCTTTTTTCCTTCTACCCTTCCATCAAGGAGTGTAAAAGTTCATTCTATAAAATGTCTATAGAGATGCCAAGAGGGTACCTCTAAAATTTCCTAATTTCCTCACTGTGCAGTTCAGGCTGGCCTTGAGCTCACTATGTAGCCCAGACTGGCCTCAAACTCACAGCAGTCCTCCTGCCTCAGCTCTGGAGTGCTGGGGTTACAGGCGTGTGCCACCATGCCTGGCTTTCATTTTTCACTCTAAATAGTTTCCTTTTATATGAGTCACTACCAAGAGAGGTTATATAGACTTCTGTTCAAAACCTCACTCTAGGTTCATATGAGTTGCATTTCGGGAGGCCTGCAGGGACTGCTGCATGTGAAGGGAGAGCATTATACTGGTAGTGGGAAGGCAAGTCAGTATTTGTACCTCTGCTGAGAGACATTTGATGGACTAGCTGGTTTGTGAGTACTGCTTCAATTCCACCACGAGCCTTTGGACATGTTTTCTAGTCCTTGGGGAATCTGTTAGGGCAGAATAACATAGAAAAGAACAGTCTACTTGGACAGTGTTGACTGCAAGTAGAAAATAACTGATAGAAATTTTTGCTAGGACAATCCATAGATAGTATTTAATCAGCTATAAATTTCTGCAGGTAATAAAGATCTTTCTTTAAAAGTTGGTCTATTTGATGCTGTACTCTGTGTGTGTGTGTGTGTGTGTGTGTGTGTGTGTGTGTGTGTGTGTTGCAATTTTCTGTTGCTCTCAGCAGCTGCACTTTCGGTTTGGGAAGGGAGCTGAAGCATGGTGCCGTGCACAGAAGAGCCAGGGAGGTTTCCTCGGAGGGACTGGGAGGTTTGGGCGGCACCACTGCAAGGGGCCACAGGCCAGGGGATACCATGTCTTCTAACCCACAAAACCTGTGGCCAGAAACATTAGCGAGTCTGCTCCAGGCCATAGTGGCAGTGGTCAGCGGAGTGTGTACTAGATCCAGTCACCCTGCTCCCAAGTGAAAACACATCTGACCAGGCTCTTCCTCCTGTGAGTTTGTCATGTGCAGTCATTGCAACAGGGTGAACATAACACATACTTGAAACTTGTGAAATATTAATGCTTATTATTAGTGTTTATACAGGCTAAAGTTTATTTTTTTAGCTTTGATATCAGCCTCTCAGATTTTAAATTTTGTTTTCCACCAGATTTACCATTAGCAACCTTAAAATGCCAACATAGAGTATTATACTCACCAGCTTACTTATTGAAAGAATTTAGGGCTTTCATTGTATTTTACAATTACTGAGCCAAATGATGTCCATAGTGCTTTGGCTTCTAAGTCAACATGCAAGTACTGGGAGGTGGGGTAAGCAGGCATATTTGAGTGGGGAAAAAACCCAAAGAATCAGGTGTAGCAGCTTTTTGTCATTATTTTCTGGAGTTTTGGGCCATGACTTAGGAGTCTACTGTTTTCAAACTCTAGTTGGTTATTTGAATAATATCCGGTTGTTCAGTGTGCTATGGAACTCACTCTGGTCATAAAATTATTTTAAATTTTGATTCTCTTTTACTGGTACATGTTTGTAATACCTAATGATTGCATTCATTGTGGGGAGTTGGTACGTGACATGACACAGCTTGATTCTTTCTAATCCCCTTCCCTGCCTCACCTTCTCTCTCTTACCATCTTCATTCATATATTTACTTATTTATTTATATTTTAATTTCTAGTATTTGAATACAACAAAGTAATGGAAAATTTCTACTTTAAACAGTATGTTAAGGTAATGGCCAAGTAAGAGCGAGATGGTGAGAAGCTGCCTCCTTTGCGAGTGTGGGGAATGGAGTGAAACTACCAGGCCCTTACTTTGGCTTGTTTGTTCTGCTCCTTGTCACTCCCAGGACCCCACCAGTGACACCCAGTTTCCCAGGGTGGAAGCGGAGCAGGCGGTAAAGCAGCTGAAAGCACAGGTGGCACGGCTCCAGGACGAAAAGGCAGACCTGCTGGGCATTGTCTCCGAGCTGCAGCTCAAGCTCAACTCCAGTGGCTCCTCCGAAGACTCCTTTGTAGAGATTAGGATGGCTGTAAGAGCTTTGATTCTGTTTTTGTTTTAAGCAATGCACAAAGCCTCACCTAGACAATGAGCCAAGTACCACTATTTCTTAGGAACGTAGGAAAGCCACGTACCCAAGGGAAATTGCCCTGTAGCAAAGATAAATTGGCTCCTGGTTTTTAAGTATAAGATAGTGTTTGTGAGTGTTGTCCTAGTTGAAATGAAAAAATAGAAACTCCCCTTTATGATGAAAAGCATAATCTTACTTGTTTTTAATTTATTTTGGCAAAGCAAACATTTTTGTGACTGATGTAAAAAAATGCCAAAGCTAAAATTATAAGCATGAATTTTCTAACATTTTTTAGGCCAAGTCTCAAAAGCTGTGTTGAGCAATTCACTTAAGTAAGCAGAATGCTGCTCAAATGTAGTAAACGAACAGATTTTAAGCACATTTTAGTTGTGGAACCCTCTTTTTGAGTATTGTGATAATTAAAAATGAGAAGTGAGGGGAGGAACAGAGCTCATGGATGGGTTGAAGAGGTATTTGGTGTTTTCCCTCCCAAGAGCAGCCGCTTAGGAACCTCAGAAGTTTGGTAGCCAGTACTACCAAACTCGAATTTCTGTGCAGCCAGAGTGAAGTGTGCTAAGTGAGTTGGTGTGTGCTGATCCTAAGCTCCTGTGAAGTGGCTGTTGTGTTGTATGTGGGTGTACACACAATTCTGTTAAAGAGCAATGCAGGTACATAAGCCATGTAGTGGCCTCTCCTTTGATATCACTGAAAAGACAGGATAGATAGGCAAAAAAACACACAATGATAAAATCCTCTGTGATACAGGCAGTCAATGCAGACAAGACAGAACTTGTCTTGGAGTTACTCTATCAAAGTATATATCTGATATAGGAAAGGAGATTAATTGTGTTCATGAAAGAGAGAAATGCAGTTTTTAGACAAGTCAAGGAGTGGGGAGCAACTTGCAAAAAACCTAAACTACTAGGCATGTCTATAGTATCAGTGTGGAACTTCCTTATTCATCTGCTGCACAAAGGAATATAATACAGTCAGAAGATGGCTCTTACTACGTTTGATTACATACCTCCTAATGCACTGTAGGTACATTAGTAGTGGTTGAACTTGACTGAAAAGCATACTTTGCCTTGGTATCTTTGTGTAAATGACCAAAGACTACTGAGACAGAATTTTGATCTACAAACTTTGACCCTCTGCACATAACTGATAAAATTTCAAGGATCCAGAGAGCTTATCAGAACCTCCAAATGAGGTTCCTTCTTTCATGGTTACTGTCATTTTCTGCCTCACAGATGAGTGACAGTTATTGTTAAACATGTTTTGCTGGCTTTGCTTCTGTGCACAGGAAAATACTGCCCAAGATTTGGAAAGAGTGTATCCAAAATACCTAGAACCATCTTTGTGCATTTTGAAACTTTTCCTCATGAGCTTGTTGAACTATGACTTGCCTTGCATATCCTGTAAGGATTTCTCTTAGCCTTCTTGTTCCCTAAATGGGCTGTGGTGCGTGCACATTTTTAACAAGGGCCGGCTTGGCAAAAATATTGCTTTGTAAAAATCATCCATAGGAAACTGCCTCTTTTCAATTTTGCTTGAGTATATTCTAATATTTTACACTTTAAAGGACTGTACAAGAAAGGTAGGTGGGCTGTCACCAGCTCTGTGTGACCTTAACTTAGGGAGAGAGGGAGTGCCAAAGCAAAAGAGAAGATAAGCTTTCATGTTTATGGAGTCAGGTTCAATGTGTTCAGTGAGAGGAGATTGACCTTCACACCTTAGACTGTGTATTTATAATCTTGACAGGGCGTCGGGACTGAGGAAAGAGTACATTTCCATTTCCATTCCGTTTGTGTGGCCCAGTTTAATCACTGCCCACTGAAATGTTGGATTCTGTGGGTTGCATGGCATCAATAGTCTTGATCTTTTATCTCTTCTTTCAGTGAAGAATTTGTCTTACAGAAACATTTTATTAAATTCCTTTTGTTTCTGGTTTTACAGGAAGGAGAAGCTGAAGGGGCAATAAAAGAAATCAAGAACAGTTGTCCTAGGCTCCCAACAGCGGACTCCACTGACATGTATGTGTTGAAAGACTAGAGCTATCAGGCAGACAGAGGAGAGTCTTGTCACTTTGAGCCTGTCACTGGAGGTCAAACATGAGGGGCTGAAAAAGGGACTGATTTATATCAGAATAGCTTAAGAATACTGGATGGTATTTAACGCTGCAGCCAAGTAGATACTAGGAAGCAGACGTCTTAAACAGTGGGAGGGCCTGCAAGGGGAGAGGTGGTAGAACCCGGGGCCTGAACCACTTGATTCTTGGCAGGTAGAGCTCATCCAGAGGAGGCTGTTAGCTCATCCTTTGTGTATGGGATATATACTGTCCATCCATTTGTGAGCCAGTTATCTGAAAATTTCTCTCGATTGCTTCCCTCAAAAACTTTTTTTGGGGGAGCATTACTGGAGATGAAACACAGGGATACTGAACTACATCTCAGACCTTTTTATTTGTATTGAGACAGGCTCTCACTAAGCTGTCCAGGTCAGGATCTCTCTAGATAGTAAAAGTAAGTATGAGATAACATTCTTTCATCCAGACAGAAAAGCTGGCATAAGTAAACATTATTCCCTTTTGGGGCTGGGGATTTATCTCAGCGGCACAGCGCCTGCCTGGCAAGCTCGAGGTCGTGAGTTCTATTCCCAGTACTGGAAAAAACCCAAAGTAAACATTATTCCCTTTTTTAGTTAGAAATTTGTCAACTTTTACCCAGATTACTGTTTTGAATATCAAAAATCATTCCTGGAAGTGGAGGGAAGGAAGAAACCAGTGTCAGAAATTTTCAAGCCACTTCCTCCTCATTTAAATCCACAGGCAAGGCCCACTTCCTCTTTATGCCACATTGCAATTCTTTTAAAAAAATAATAACAGTTTGTATCATTTATGAGTATCCTGCGTATCTGAGATTGTTTCCTACTTTAGAACTTGGACTTTGGAGTCCTGGTACCTGGGATTCTATCCTGGCTTTTTATTAGGCAGGTAAGTCTGAGTAGATGACTGAAGTATAGCTGTGATAGTGTTCAGATGGTCAGATGGTTTTGTCTGTCATTCAGATTTCTCTTGAATCAATCATCTTTTTTTTGGTGACACTGCGGATTAAACCCTCTCGGTCTTTGCACTGAGATATATCACCACAGAGTCTCTCTAAATTGCCCGAGCTGGGCTTAAACTTGCAATCCTCCTGCCTCAACCTTCCAGAGTGCTGGAGTTATAGGTATGCACATCACACCCAGCTTCAATCGTGTTTTGAAATGGCAAAAAATACTTGACAACAATGCCTGCATTTCCCTGCTTTATGTGAAACAAAGACTAAAAAAGTTTACTTCTCGTAATGTGACTTGCAAATGTGATGGCTTTTGTTATTTGAGGTCCACCAGTCTATGATGCCTATATAGTTTGTGTGGTGCAGGCCTCCTTGAGATGAGATGTCTGGGAGCCTGAGACTTCCAGCCAGGGCTGCTGAACTGTTTCTGTGGGTTTTACGGCCTTCTGTTGTATACAGTCACCATTTAGAGACAGCAAGTACTTGCATAGTGAGGCTAGCTTGTCTGAGCCTCACTGTTAGTCCCCATACCTTCCCCAGAAAGTAGGGCCAAGCTTGGCACTGAAGGTCACAGGATCAACTATGGTCAGTCAGAAGAGAATTAATTGGAGAATGTTCTGGAAACCATTTCCTTTAGGTTATTTTTAGTTATACAGGGCTACTCCATTCTTAGGCCTTGACATTCTCATTTTCTCATGAAAATATTTTTTGTTTGTTTGTTTGTTTTGTTTTTTTTCTGGTATCGGGAATCGAACTCATGACCTCACGCTTGCCAGGCAGGTGCTGTGCCACTGAGCTAAATCCCCAGCCCCTCTCATGAAAATCTTTTAACCTATATACTGAATGTGGTGGGTGTATCTTAATGTAGGACCAAATCTGCAGAAGACACCAAAAAGTATTTGGAATTTGAACTGGAACTGACTGTGAGCCAGCTCCTGCTTTGCCTGAGGGAAGAAAACCAGAAGGTGGAGAGACTTGAAATTGCACTCAAAGAAGCCAAAGAAAGGTACAGTACACATTACAAGAAATGCATATGCGTAAACAAACAGCTTTATTGAAATATAAAGATACCACAGTTCAACCATTTAAAGTGTACATTTCAGTGTGTCCAGAATAGCCACAGGGTTGTGCAAGCATTGCCACAGGGTAATTTTAGAACATTTTCCCACGTAGAAGAAATCCAGTGCCTGTTAGCATTCAGTACTCTGCATACTCCTCCCAGTCGTCTACTTTCTGTCTCTACAGACTTGCTCATTCTGCACAGCTGTATAAATGGAATCATACAGTATGTGTTTTGCAACTGGCTCGTTTCACTTAGTGCAGTGTTTTTGAGGTTCGTCTATAATGAGGCATGGCTTAGTTCTTAACTCCTTATTGCTGCTGAATCATTTGCCTTGTATAGATAAACATTTTGTTTTCCATTCATCAGTTGGTGAAGATTTGGGTTGTTTCTACTTTTTCCTGATTATGAATAATGTATCTACAAATCTGTGTTTACAAGTGTTTGTTTGGACATGTTGTTTTAATTCTCGGGGGTATACATCTGGGAGACCCATTGCTGGGTCATGTAGTAACTGTGGTATGTACTGCCAATTCGTTTCCCAAAACAACTGCACCATTTTGCATCCCCGCCTGCAGAGCAAGTATTGCACTTTCTCCAAATCCATACCAACACTTGCTGCTGTCTTTAGTTTAGCCGTCTCGGTGAATATGAAGTGTTGTATTGTTGTAGTTTTGAGTTCTGTTTCCCTAGTAACTAACAGTATGGAATGTCTTTTCTGTTGAATCTTCTTTGGAGAAATATCCAAATTCTCTGTTCATTTTTAAACACTGAGTTTCATTGTTATGATTTAACTTTATATTCTGGATACTAGTCCTTTGTTGAACATGTGGTTTGCAAATATTTTCTCTCATTCTATGGGTTGTCTTTGCCCTTTGTTGTATTGTGTTGTGCTGCGGATTAAGCCTGGCGCTCTACTACTAAGCTACATCCCCAGCCTTCTTTTCACTTTCTTAACGGTATTTGCAGAACAAACAAAATTTCTTGTATTGATATAATCCAACCTGTCAGTTTGTTATCTGGGCTTGTGGTGCCTTAAATGCCATTGCCTACCTCAGTATCACTTTTAGATTTCCCCTTTATATCTTTTTATACTTTTAGTTCTGACATTTCACCCTGTGATCTATTTGGAGTTCATTCTTTTGTGTATGGAGAATGATGATCAACTTCATCAGACTCTCAATTGTGTTCCATTGATCTAAATATATGTCCTTATGCCAGTATCACCTTGTCTTCATTACTACAACTTTGTAGTGTTTAAGAATCAGGAAATGTGGGAACTTTGCTCCATTTCAAAACTGTTTTGGCTGTTCTGGGTTCCTTGCTTTTTCATTTGAATTTTAGGATCACCTTGATAATATCTTGGGGTGCCTAGGATTTTATTAAGGTTTGCATTGAATCTGTACATCACTTGGGAAATATTGCCATCTTAGTATCTTGGCCTATAAACATGGTTTATCTTTCTATTTGTGTCTTCTGTAATTTCCTTCAGCGTTTTTTACATTCAGTGTATAGGTCTTGCATGTTTCTTGTTAAATTTATTACTAAGCATTTTAATGTTTTTGATGCTATTGTAAAAGAAATTTTTTTTTGTACCAGGAATCAAACTCAGGACATTGTGCTTGCCAGACAGTCACTTGTGCCACTGAGCTATATTCCTGGCCCTGTAAAAGAAATTGTTTTCTTAATTTTTGGCTTATTCATTCATAGTACATAAAAACCAATTTTGTGTATTGATCTTGTATTTTGGAACCTTGCTGAACTTATTTGTTAGTGCTAATAATTTTTTAGAGGAATCTTTAGAATGTTCTAATTATAGAATCAGATTGTATCATCTGCAGAGATAGTTTTGCTTCCTCCTTTCTAATCTGAATGCTTTTATTTCTTTAAAGTTTCCAGTACAGTGTGAGATAGAAGTGGAGAGGGTGGGTGTCTTTGTCTTGTTCTTTACTTTAGGGGAAAATCTTTCAGTCCATTAAGTATAACATTAGTTGGGGGTTGTTCATAGATGCCTTTATCAGGTTGAGCAACTCCTTCCTGTGTCTAATTTGTTATAATTTTATCATGAAATGTGTTTAGATTTTTTCAGATGCTTTTTATGTATATATGGGGATGATTTTCTGGGTGTTTTTAACCTTAATAATATTGATATATCATTGATTTTCAAGTATTAAGTCAGCCTTCCATTCCTGGGCTCTCACTTGGTCATGGTAGATAATTCTTTTTATATGTTGCTAGGTTCAGCTTGCTATTATCTTACTATATAGAAGGGATATTAGTATGTAGTTTTCTTGTGATGTCTTTGTCTAGTTTTGGTGTTTGGGTAGTAACCTCAAAACAAATTGGAAAATAGTGCTTCTAATTCTATACATTTAAAAATATCAGACAGACTTCAAAACATTGGAATAGCTGCAATATAATGCTATCGCAAACAAAATCATTTAGAGTAGGGATTGGAGTAAAATTTACCTACCTTATGAGCTGTTGTGAAGTCAGTGAAGTTTAGTTTATGGATGTATGTTTTAGAAATATGAGTTGTTGCCAGCTGTGATGGCTTACTCCTGTAGTCCAGCACTGAGGAGGCTGAGGCAGGAGGGTTGCTGTGAGTTCAAGGTCAGCCTGAATTGCCTAGTGAAACCCTGTCTTAAAAAGACAAAAGAAAAAAGAAAAAGAAATACAAGTTGCTAAGATACTCCAAATACAGTGTAAGGTATAGGGGGAGTTATACAATAGTTTTAGGGCTGTAGTGATTGGAACATTTAATCATAGATATATTATGGCATAATTAATTCTTTCAGAATTCTCTCAGAATTAATAAACCATTGTAAATGGTTTATTACTCTTAAACTGTAGCACTTTTAAGAAGTATTTTGCTGGACATGATGCCATACATCCATGATCCCAGAATTCAGGAGACTGAGGCAGGAGGATTGCTGTGAGTTCGAGACCACCCTGGGCTATATAGTAAGTTCAAGACCAGCCTGAACTACATGAGTGAGACCCTGTCTCAACAAAAAAAAAAGTATTTTACTATTGCAGCAGTTTAAAACTTTAACTATTGGAAGATGTGTTCTTAAAACATTAAGCATAAGCCACTGTTCAGATTGAGAAAATGTGGAAAGCATGTCAGCATTTGCCCAATAACTTAACTTGGTGATCAAGTCTTTTCAAAGGTGAAAAGGCATAATGGTTGTAAATTTTTGTTTTTTATCCTGTCTCCTACTTACAGAAGTTAGAGGTGACTTGTAGGAGGTACCACTATGTGCTCTAATAGGGTAATATATTCATCCTAGCTTTTTGGTGAATTCCAAAGCAGAGTAACAATGTAGAGAGAGAGAGAGAGAGAGAGAGAGAGAGAGAGAGAGAGAGAGAGAGAAAGTATTCTTTTTACACCATAACTATTATAGCTGATTTTAAAGGAAAATGTTATGTTATGATGAGACCTTTAATAGTCATGAGTGATCAGTGTATTTGTATTTTGTAGTCATGTATATATCAAGTTTTGTTACCATTTCAGGTTTAACCAGTAATTCATCCTTACTTTACTGTGACTGGTTTTATGAATAGAAGTGCAAACTTAGGAATTTGCCCGTTACACATCATGACCTTTCATACAAAATATATAATTCGTGCTTTCAAAAAATTCATAACTTTTTACTTGGAGGCTAAGGGGTAGGTAGCTCTTCAGACTGTAGCTAATATATCAGGCCTGTCTTTGAGACAGAAGTCTGATGTCCCTATCTTGAGCATCTTGGAAATATCCTTTCTCAGTGGTATTAAACTTCCATTATATGAGCCAGAGTTCAGTCAATATTTACCCACTGACAAGTTGGTAATTAGTTGCTGAGACTAATGTTCTCTAGGTGGGTTTCATGATGGTGATTTCCTCCCAGAAAGAGTAGCACTAAAACCAAGAAACAAAATTACTAATAAGCAAACAACCTCTCTTGATTTATACATTCTTTAATCAGATATAATAAAACACACTGCAAGACCTAACATATCTTTTTCTGAAATAACTAAGTCAATCTTAAGCCATTTTTATTAATTAAGGAAATATGTGTATAAATGTTCTAAAATTTATTCTGAAAAGCTTTTAGGTGATGTATGGGGATAGAGAACTGTAGATTTGTTTTTCTGTCTCTGTTTTGCCAGGACTAATATTTTGTGTAATTTGTGTTTTCTAAACATACACCAAAAGCTGGAAAGGAGAGAAAATTGTATAGGAAATGTAGTTTGGAAAATCAGGAGATAGCAGGAAAAAGTCAGCTCAAGGTGAGAATTTGCCCTAGAAAATTAAGTTGTTATTCAAATATAGATCAAAACCTTGTATCATTCGTGAGTAGCATTACAAAGGCCCACCTTCCTACCCCCACCAGCTGGTGCTCAACCCATTTATTCAGCTTAGACAGAGACAGTACTTACACACCAATTAGGTTTGACAGTTTGTAACAGATACCAGTATTGCTAATCATAATTTTTATCACCAGTAAGTTTTATTTAAAGATAAATTTATATTCATATAACTAATTGGTTGTGGTTGGGCATGATGGCACATGCCTCTAATTCCAGCACTCTTGGAAGCTAAGGCAGGAGGATCACAAGTTTGAGCCCAGCATGAGCAACTTAGTGGGACCCTGTCTCAAAATTTAAAAAAAAAAACCAAAAAGGGCTATAGATGTAGTGTGAAGGCCCGGGTTCAGTTTCCAGTACCCACCCCTGACAAAAAAAGAATTGTTTTTTCTACAAACCTCTCTTGGAGAAACAACAGTTTTTTGACCTATCACCCCCTCACACACACTTTTTCCTGCTTCCTATATGGCCACTTTCAACATATTTAGTTGGTTCTTTTAATCTTTATCTTTATCACTTCTCGGCCTTTTGGCTAAGATCAAGTGTTGATCTTTATCTTCGTATATCAAGCTTAAACTGTTACTTAAATTTTTAAAAAGATTTTAAATACGATCTGTTGGTCTCCACTATGGATGATGATTTAATTGACTTACGCTATCATTAACACAACGCACATAGGCTTCTGGGCCCCTCCTCCACTCCCCACCCTGTCTGAGATTGATTATATCGAAGATTGATTATATTAATTAGATGACTAATTAATATAATTAGATTATATTAATTAGATTGATTATATTAATTAGATGACTACACAGTGTTTGCATTACTATGCTTAAACATACAACACACACAGTTTGCAGTCAGGTAATATACCGTGACCACTTTTTCTTTTTTACACATTTTTTTAACTTCTGTGCAGAATTACCTTTTTAAAATTTTGCCTATCTTAGTCAGTTTTCTGCCTCTATAACAGAATCCTGCATACTGGATCAGTTCTAAACTGTTAGTTTATGTGGCTCACAGGTATGAATGCTGGGAGTTCAAGTTGGGGCTGCATTATAACAGAGCAGAAGGACAATCAAAAACGTGCAACTGAAAAACTGAGCTGAACTCATCCTTTCATTAAGAACCCACTCCCAGTAATCCATTCAGGAAGGCAGTGTTGGCACAATGGCAATGGCAATTTAAATTTCAACATGAATTTCAGAGGGGTTGTTCAAGTCCCAGAACTCAGTTTCCTCATACACTTTCTTCCAGTGAGGAAATCAGTTCCATTCAAACACATTTGGAGTGCAGCAGTATTCTCTTCTTGACTCCTGGCCTGCTTACTTTCTGGATCCTGCTGTATTGCAGTCATCTTGGAATCTCCCTTCCTCATCATCTTGTGGAATTCCTTTAGCTCGCCAGTGTTGGATCACCACCTTCCCTAGTCCGACACCTTTCTTACTTTTGCTTTCTTTCTTTTTTTTTTTTTTTTTAATAGAGTATACTGTATCTCTCCTAACTAACTGAAAAGGATATCTGAGGAATATGTTTTCTGAGTTCTGCCTGTCTGAAAATCTCTCTACCTTTGTACTTAACGTATAGTTTGGTTTGGCTATGTAAAATTCTAGAATGGATATTATTTTCCCTTCAAAATTTGAAAGCATGGCTTCATTGTATTTCAGCTTCTGGTCTTATTGTTGAGAAATCCTTGCCATTCTGATTGTTAATGTCTTTATGTGAAATGCCTTTTGTTTTCCTCCAATCTGAAAGATCTTTGTTTCTGCCATTGTGATAAGGCACAGTGTGCTTTGCTGTGAGCCTTTCATCCATTTGTTCTAGACTCATTTGAGCCTTTCATTCTGCAAAGACACGCCCTTCAGTTCTTGAAAAATCTCAAAATAATGTAGGGATTATTTCCTATACCGACTCTTCTCTGACCTTTAGTTATCTTTCTAGAACCTACTATATTTTCCTTATTTTGAATTAGATCCCCCAGGCCAGCCATCTAATTTTCCTAAATTTTATTTTTCTTTGCCATCTCTTTTTTCTTTGCTTTTTTAGAACTTTTTTGTTTGTTTGTTTTTGCAGCAGGGGATCAAACCTAGGGCCTCATGCAAGCTAGCCACACGCTCTGCCTCTGAGCTACACCCTCAACCCTTTCTTTCTTTCAATTCTGCTAGATTTGGCAAATAACTTCCTTTCTTTTCTTTTTCTTGTCTCTGGTGCTTTTAATGTTCCTTTTGAAATAGTTGCAGTATGTTTCCTTATGTCTCTAGGGATATTAGTGATAGCCCCCCCCATACCATCTTACTCTATTTTTGGTAGAAAAATATCCATTAATTTTAAGGGTTTTCTCAGATGTCTGTAATCTTGTCTGTTTGATCAGCTGTAAGAGGGAGGAGAGAGAAGCTTGTGAGCGCCTGTAGGGATATCCAGCTGGGAGGCTTCCTTGGGGAAGTCCATGCCTCAGACTTGAAATCTTTTCATTTGTCCTGGTCGAATTCTCCAGAGAAGACTCTTTCAGCCTCCTACCCAAAGAACATTTTTCTTGAGATGAGTAGAAATAGGTGGAGGCCCTCACTTGTCAACGCGTAAATTCCACTTTCTCTTCATTCGGAAACTCAGTCCCTGAGCTCAGCTTAGCAGTGAGTCCAGAACTCCTTCATCTTACAGTCTTCCAAGTCCTCCTCCAGCAGGCCTTGTCCTCATCACCATGCCCACTAGTCCAGATGTCCCCAGCTAGTGGGCCTTTTGGAGTTTCCACTGTAGCTGTTTACTTTTTGGTATTTCCTAGTGTTGTCCAGCTGACCCTGTTCCCACTTGTTCTTGGGGTTTTCCACATTTCTTGCTATGATTTTCTGTCCTTTTCTCTTTGTTCCAGTAGGCACAGGCCTTTTATAGAGTTGTTTTTATAGGTTTTGGAGTGGGGGCGGGGGGCGGAGTAATTGCACATACTCAACCACAATCTCTATTCGTTTCACTTGTCCTACGATTATGATTCAGTGTAGGAATGGTGATACATTGTTTGTTTGGGGACTTATAAATTTGAAGAGGTCCTAAAAGGAAAAGTCTTTCCTTTCCTGCTAAATTCTTCTTCTTCTCCTTTTTCTTCTTCTTCCTTACCCCCTTCCTCTTCTTCTCCTTCCTCTTCTTCTCCCTCTCCTCCTCCTTCTTATTTTGTTTTGAGACAGGATCTCACTAAGTTACCCAGGCTAGCCTTGAACTTGTGATCTTTCCTGTCTCAGCCTCAAATAGCTGGGATTACAGACATGTGCCACCATGTCTGGGTTAAATTCTTATAAATAGGACACACAGGCATGCATGGAACAAATGCATATATCCACATGTGCACACACATGTAATCCAAGTTTTAAAAATACTTCCTGATAGTACATTCACATGAAAGAAATTGTGGTCAAGACAAGTTATTCCTGTCTTTTACTTCTGTGTAAATCACATCAATTCTAGCCAGTCTTAGAATGAGAAACAAAACCAGTGCTAATGTAGAGAATGTAAAGAGGTTCTGAAAACTCAACAGTTTATCTAAATTTTGAAGGTATTCCTGTGAGTGTTTCTGCAATTGGTACTCTTCATAAGGACAAAGAGAAAGTAACTTTTTTACACTTTTGTATTTTTTTCCAGAATTTCAGAGTTTGAAAAGAAAGCACATGATCGCGCCGAGACTGAGACCCAGACAGAGAAGAACACAGAAAAAGAGAATGAAGAGGAGAAAGACACAGAGACTGTGGGTACCGAAATTCCAAGACTGCTGGACACACCCAGGGTGCATCAGAGTAGTACCACAGCGGGATCACATCATCTTGTGTTTCCTGTCCTGTTTGCGTTTTATTCACTGTCAACTGTAGTGAGATGGAATTGTATGATATTCTATGAAACAGGTCCTATATTTTGTGACCTATTTACTTTCCTAAATCTTCAAGTGAACAAGCCCACTAAGTGAAAAAGGAACTTTGTCTACTTTATAATGAGTTCATTTGATGATGTGACTGAGAGACAGTAGGAACAAAGCAGTGGCAATGACAGTGGTTCATGTATCTATTCAATGGTGTTTGGTAACTTAGAGTGATCCTTTGGGCCTGCAGAGTCATAAGCTTAGGGATAGTTAATGAAAACATGAAGTTAAAATAGCTATAGTAGCCCAAGTGAAAGGCATTTATATAAAAAACCACATTAGCTAATACATTTATTCAACCATAGGTATTGAATGCCAGCTATGTATATTGAATGCCTACTCTTTCAAGTAGGGAACTACATGAGAATGCAGAACATTTAGAAAACTGAGATGAAAAGATCCGCAGTGCATAGTAGTAGCTTGTAGACTAAAACTCACTCAACCACCACTAACAGGAGCATTGAGATTTCTAAGACATAAGTCTCATTTACAGGAATTACAGAGCTCTCAGGAGAAAGGCTATACAACAGAAATAGTTACGTAAACTAGAAACCTAAATGAGTGAAGTTGGCACCTCTGTGATCTGTAATCCCTGAACCATGAGAGTAGGGTTACTTTCAGTAGTGATAAAATCATTACTTACAAGTGCAGGCAACCCGATTAGTTAATGCTTTATTAAGAAACAGAGTTATATCCAAAATTATATCTGGAGTAGTAATTAGCCAAAGTGAATCTGTTCACTGGTTAGTCTTGATTGGAGAGGAGTGGTTCAGACTTTTCTCATATCGGTTCATTTAATCCCTGATGACAATCACATGTAGTGTTTGGCATCTCCTGTATCACAGATTGGAAGTGAGGTGGAAACACTGAACCTTCAGGTGACGTCCCTGTTTAAGGAGCTTCAAGAGGCTCACACAAAACTCAGTGAAGCTGAGCTAATGAAGAAGAGACTTCAAGAAAAGTAAGAAAAATCAGTTTTATCCACCTTTAAGAAAAACAGATTTTTACAAGGTATATGGCTTTGTTACTGATGAAAAGAAAAAGAGACCTAGGCTAGAAATTTTTAAAAAACACTAATGTATGGGTTAATCTATAAGAATAAAATTCTTAGCCTGGTGTAGTGGAACATGCTTGTAATCCCAGCACTCTGGGGAGGCTGAGGCAAGAGAATCCTAAGTTCATGTCCTACCTGGGGAATTTAGTGTGATCTTGTTTCAAAATTTAAAAAAGGGCTGAGGATATAGATCAGTGTGGAGGCTCTGGGTTCCCTATTACTGAAAACAACAAAAGAATGAAGTACATGTTAAAATGTTGGGGAATGGGGACCAAGGGGCTTTAATTCCACTGTTAGTATACCAGCCTATGAGACCCCTGGCCACAGCTGCGGCCAGATTTCCTGTCTGGCTTACACTGACAACAACCATATGAACAAGAAAAGCAATAGAGCATAAAGAAGTTGAGTGAAGTTTTGGAAAAAAATCAATTGGAATCAAGTATTTTAATCAGTTACTAAAGCTAACATGTAAATTAAGAATTTTGGATTTGTTTCTTTTGATGTAAGAAATTATCTGAAACTTAATGTCATTCTATTGGATTAGCTGGCAAACACATGTCCAGCTTAGTGCATAGGTATGTTTTCTTGGAGGTTACACTTACCAACACTCTACAGTATTATGGTAACCTGGCACAGTATCATTAAATTAAATACTTAATATGCTTGGCATTAATGCCATGTACATAGCTATCATTCATTTATTTTTGCAGTTATTATATTGAAATTTTCTTTCTGATCTCTAAGAGGGTAGGGAAATTTCCTTTTTTCCCAGTTGAATCCTTGTCAGAAATCTGTCTTTTTGGATGATCAGTCAAACTTTAAAAAATATAAAAGGTACTCATGGATCAATATATGAGAATCACTTTTAGCCAATTACTACCTTGACCTGTGTTTAAGTAACAAAAATATATGCATATGACTAGTGAAGACAATTATTCAAAGATAAAACCACCTCATGTCATGCATGAGGGTTCAGAAATATGGCTATCAAAGAAGCAGAAAGAATAAAATATTTTATTTTTCATTCATAAATCCTACAGCTCTACACTTGCTTGTAGTTTACATAATCTTGGGATTTGTTAAAAAGCCGCTGAGAAGTAGAACATTGTTTAGCCTCATAAAATCTTTAACTTGCTTAGGTGCCAGGCCCTTGAAAGGAAAAATTCTGCAACTCCATCAGAGTTGAGTGAAAAGCAAGAGCTGGTTTATAATAATAAGAAATTAGAACTCCAAGTGGAAAGCATGTGGTCAGAAATCAAAATGGAGCAAGCTAAAGTGGAAGAAGAAAAGTGAGTATGCTGAACTGCTTTTTTATACATAGTGGATTAGGAATTGAGAACAAACTCATAAAATTTTTATTTATCTCAAAGAGCCCTAGGAAACTCTTTGGAGAGATAAGATTTATTATTTTATCATAAGAAAATTGTGAAAATGATTTGCATTCTATCTTATTTTTTGAGAAAATATTTTCTTCATTCTAATTTTAGTATATGTGCTGCCGAAGCGAGCACAAAATATTTTCTTGGAAAGTAAGAAAATGCTAGTAATTGGTGGGTGTCTTAGTTACTTTTCTCACTGCTGAAACAAAATATGCAGTATCCAAGATTAAGCAGGAAAGGTTTATTTGGCTCACAGTTTGTAGAGGTTTCAGTCTGTAGTCGACTCCAAGCCAGGGTGGTGTGGGAGAGGGACATTGCAGAGGACAAATAGTCCATGGCATGGCAGAGGGCAGCAACACAAGCAAGATGGAACCAACCAACACCCTTAGCAGCTTTCTTCTGCCTCTTTTATGTTCTATTTAGACTACTAAGATTAAGGAAATGCCAAACCAATCAGTGGACTGATTTAGTTATCACACACCCTTAATCTCAACATCACACACTCTAGATTCAGCCACCTCTGAAAAGCCCCACTTATGAGTGTGTGAGGCTTTGGGGGAACATTTAGACACAACCTATAACAGTTGGATAATAAAAGGAAAGAATATTTTGCTACTAAAATGTTTAGAAGATGATGAGCAGACAAGATTCAAACCTTCTGTGATATTTTTCCCAAGATTCCATTTTTTAATATCTTTTTTATTAGGTCCAAATTAGCCATTCTGCAGTCAACACACAACAAGCTTCTTCAAGAACATAATAATACATTGAAGAAAGTTGAGGAACTAACAAGGAAAGAGGTATTCACAGGAAACAAATTCTGGTGAACAGAAATCAATGAACATTTTCTATATAAAAAAAATTGCATGAATGCTTAACTAAATCTGGTTTCAAAGTTGCTTTTCAGTTTATAATTATTTCTTGGGTTGAAACATATGTAACTTCTCATGTCCAACATACTCGTAATGTGCTGTGAGTGCACAGATGGTGTGAACGTCTAGAGTCAGGCTGTGAGCTTTAGTATTTCTCAGGGTAGCTTTGCAGGGGGACTGAGGGCATGGTTCATGTGTGAACAGGGCACTGTGTGACAGCTGCTAGGGCTGGACGGGCCATCTGCTCATGGACCTGTGCAGTGAGCTTGAGACCCTGGGCTCATCAACATGCAATTTAAATCAGTAATAATGCCCGGGTGGTGAGATAATCTATAGACCATGACAGTTTTGGATTATAAAGGGTCTTGAATTTATATCCTTATGGATATACTTTATTTTTCCTTTTTAAAGAATGTTTTCCCCTCTAGGACCAGTTATATTTCAAACTTAAACATGCTTCTTTTCCAATGATGTCACAAAGAGCAACATGGGTAGAAAAATAATAGTATCAGTGAGTCACAACCTCATCATGGTAGGGTTTGTTATAATTTCCCTATTTTATTGCTATTTTTTTAAAAAACAGTTTTAAGACAGGAAATTATTTGCAAGCCATATATTAAATAAGTGCAACTTTCTGAGTACATTAGCCTTGCTAATTAACAGACTAGTTTGGAGCTAGTAATTTTTTAACACGTGAGCCTTTATCCACTATTTTGTTAGAAGCCAGGTGTAGTGGTGCACACTGGCAACCCTAGCACTCAGGAGGTTGAGGCAGGAGGACCACTAAGTTTGAGGCCAGCCTGGGCAATGTAGTGAGTTCAAGGCTAGCCTGCACTACATAGGGAGACCCTGTCTCAAAAAAATGTATATTACTAGAATAAGCTGCCTTGTTTCAAAACCATGTCTAGAATGAAATTGTCTTTCAGTCAGAAAAGGTAGATACAGCAGTGCTCTGGGAGCTAAATGAGAAGCTGGAGCTAGCGGAGCAGGCACTGGCCTCCAAGCAGCTTCAGATGGATGCGATGAAGCAGACCATTGCCCGGCAGGAGGAGGAGCTGGACACCATGGCCGTCCTCAGGGCTCAGGTGAGATGCAGTCTGTGCCTTGTCCACGGCGGGGACTTGCTTTACCACTGAGCTATGTTCACAACCTTTACATTTATTCAACATTATATAAACAGTGCCATCCAGTGTAGAACAAAAATTTTAAACAATGCAAAAATATATAAAATAGAGGGTAAAAATCAAACTTCCTCAAATTCCACTTTGGTACATGTACAATAGATTTTTTTTTTTACTGTTCTTTGCTTGCTTCATTAAAAATGATATTGTACCTTTTATGCTATAGGTTTTATACTCATATCTTAACTATCTCTCCATGTTATTACTCAGCCACATGTTATTTTTATTTTATTCATGTGTTTTTATTTATTTTTAAATGTGGCACAGTGTTTGGTATTGTGTATTATCATGACAGATTTCGCTAATCCTCTCTTAATGGGCATTTAATTTGTACCTATACTTTATTATTTCTAGGAATGCTAAAATGAGTATTTTTTCTGTAGGTATCTCTTTGTGGACTTGTAGAATCTGTATTAAGATACGGAAATGGAATGATAAGGTTATCAGGAATGGTGGTTCTTAAATTAAATAAACATTATCAAGCGGTCTCCCCAAACGAGGCCAAAATTGTATTCTCACTAAAAGTAGATAATAATTCCTGTGTCCTCACATCTTTGCATTATTCTAAATCTTCGCAAATCTGATGAAGTAAACAGAGTATTTTAAATATGTGACGTCAGCAGATCATTATTTCTATATACGCACTCATTATTACCAGCTGTCCACAGTGGCCGACCCCAGTGAAGTGAAGGGTACTTTTTTGGTATTTCTGGCTTTAGTTTTATTTATTTGTTTGTTTGTTTTATTTGAAACAGGTTCTTTCTGTGTAGCCCAGGATAGCCCAGGCTGGTCATGAACTCATGATCCTCCTGCTTCAGCCTTCCAACTTCTGGGATGCTAAGCATGCACTACCATGCACAGCTTTAGTTCTCTGTAGGAATAGACTCTCAACTTGCATTTTCTGAGCTCTCTGCAGCATTTCCTTTGCTTGGGGAGCTCATTCAGTTTTCCTGTTCTCTGGTAGCCATATGTTTTCACCACATTCTGTAGACGTTTACTTTGTTTTGATGGATATGCTCATTCATCAACTTTTTCAAGCACCCATCATATGTCAGACACAATTCTCACTGCTGGGGGTATAGGAGTGAACAAAACAGACACCCCATTTTTAGTGATCTGAAACTAGTATGTGATAGAAGTGACACTGTAACAATTTAGGGCAGACTCAAAAACCCGTGAGGCATGGGAGCCTGAGCAAGAGGATTGCAAGGTGAAGGCCAGTCTTTGCAACTTAATGAGACTTTGTCTCAAAATTTTAAAAAGGAGGGGCACTGTGTAGCTTAGTGGAACATTTGTCTGTCATGTGTGAGATACCCCAAGCACTGCAATCCCTCCCCCCAAAAAGAAAAACAAACCATGATCCATTAATGATACAATAATATGCTGGATCATTCACAATTGATAGAAAAATCCCCTAAAATGGTCTTTTTATTGAATACTTTAATATAGTAACAGTTTTAGATTTTATTAATTAATACTTTTAAAAGTAATGGAGGGCTGGGGATATAGCTCAGTGGCATAAGTGCCTGCCTGGCAAGCGCAAGGTCCTGAGTTTGATTCCCGATACCAAAAAAAAAACATTAAAAAAAGTAATGGAAGACAGTTTATATCCTAGGACCATTAAATTTGAAAAGAGAAACCAATTTACAACCTAAAATATTAAAAACTGGTATTAGAATAATGCTCATTTCACTCCATTAAATGGTCTGTTTTTACATTACAGTTTGCTAACAATGTAGCAGTTGTTGTCATAATGTATTAGTTATCTATCATTCCCAAAATTTAGCAGCTTGAAACAAACAAAAATACTTCTTTTCTCACATGTGGCTTCTGTGAGTCAGGAATCCAAGAGCAGGATGATTCCAACTCTGGATCTCTCATGAGGCTGCATTCAGAATGGACTGAGGGTCTTGTTCCAAGATGTCTGCGTCAGTCGGGGTTCTCTGTTCCTCCCCTCAGTCCCTCCAGAGGGCTGCTACAACGCCCTCATGACAAGGTGGCTGACCTCCTCCATGACAAGTGGTTCCAGAAGAGAGCAAAACTGAAACCACAGCCTCCCAAGCGCTAGGATTAACACCACACTCATCTTATTTTTTTATTATTTTAAATTTAGTATAAGACCAGCATTCTTAAATATACCTGGCAGAGTAAATAAACTATTTACTATATTGTTAACCCTAAATATTACTTTTTTAAAAAGAGACAATAATATTTTATTGATATAATGGTACATACATTACTTAAACGACTTCTATTAGTGGATATGCAGGGTTTGAACTGCCTGAGGCACACACATGTGCATGCTGCACGTGCAGCTCGTACCTATTGTTTGGAGTTGGAAAGTTGTGGTTTGTGCTGGCTTCAGCAGGAGTATGGATGTGTCTGTCATCCCCGAGGCCTGTCTAAGGGGCAGGACTATTTTCTGACTCCATAAACAAGTGAGCCTCAGAGAATTCACATTCATCTTGGTAGTGAATTCCGTACTTTTTTTCTCTAACAGATGGAGATTTACTGTTCTGATTTTCATGCTGAAAGAGCAGCAAAAGAGAAGATTCACGAAGAGAAGGAGCACCTGGCATTGCAGCTGGCGGTTTTGCTAAAAGAGAACAACGCTTTTGAAGATGAAGACAGGTAAGGTCACAACACATGAAGAAGATGTAGAGCGTGGGATGGTGGGGACTGCAGAAGCCGTGACCTGCCAAACAGGTCTCCTGTCTGAGCCATGCCAGTCGCTCTGTCTATGTGTCGTTTGGCCGTGTTCCTGCAGGATTTGCTTACAACAGAGCTGGACAGACCTATTCCTTGCTTTAAGTTGTAAAATCATGCATTGTGTGCCACAGTGTCCTACCTTGCCTTTGTCGTGAATGAAATGATCCTAGCACCTCAAATTCTCTCATATGCCCTAAAAGAAAAGAAAATACTTTTAAAATTACTTCTGACGTTTGAAAATTCTAAAATGACAGTTGTCCCTTAGCTTGTATAACCAAAAAGTTGGCGGGTAGCTGTCCATTTATTTTGTGTGTTACTATATAATATCTTAAAACCAGAAAATACTGATGTGTTATAAAAATGTAGGTATTGTTCTATAACTTGATTTGTACATCACTGTGATTTTGTACTCAATTTTCATACATGCAGATTTAATTCTTTAATTGCTATATAGAGTGTTGATGTAGAAATACACCATTTCTTTTTTCTGACCCATTATCCTATCAATTAATAGATTGGTTATTCCTAGAAGATTTCTAAAAATTCTTACTTACTTTCACTACATGGTATCCTAGTGTCAACAGTATTTAAAAGTCAGGTTAGTTTCCAGTTGTGGATTTTTGAACCTAGGCACTGTAGTGCGGCCCTTTCTCCTCCTCTTTCGTGGACTGTCTGCTGGAGGCTGTGCGGTTTGGGGCTGCAGAGTGTCACTTTCTTCCAGCAGGCAGTCCTTGATGGAAATGCAGAGCCGGCATGGGGCGAGAACCAGTGACCTGGACCAGCAGGCCTACCTCGTTCAAAGAGGTGAGTCCAGTCCCACCAAAACGACACTCAAAGAAAAATCCCAGTACATTTTATAGACTGGATTCCGTGCCAAGCTACCCAGAATCTAGCACCCCTCAGAGTCTTTCCCCAGTACTCAGTGTCTTTCCTCAGTACCCCAGTCTCTGTCCATTACCCGCTGAGTTCAGACCATACTCTTCACCCACCAGATCTCACTGTAGTCTGCAGTGTGAGCCAACCGAATCATCCCTGTCAACTCACCTTAAGCCCCGCTTGCATGTATTTGTTATGCAGTACTTTCACGTGGATGCCTTCCTGGACGCACATTCCTGTCTCGTAGTCTCTTTCCAGGGAACTCGTGCTCCACCTTTTTTTTTTTTTCATTTTCATTTTTGGAGATAGAGTCTTGCTGTCTAGCTCAGGATTGTCTTGAACTCACCATGTATACCAGGCTGGGCTGGAACTTGCAGTCCATAGTGGCTGGAACTTGCAGTGATCTTCCTGCCTCAGCCTCCTGAGTGCTGAGATTACAGGCATATATCAATATGCCTGGCTATGTACTCCACTTTTAAACCCATTTCAGACTGGCATGGTAGCACTCATCTACGATCCCAGCACTCAGGAGGCTCAGGCAGGAAACCTGCCTGGGCTACATGGTGAGATCAAGGCTGGCCTGAACTAATAGTGAGACCCTGTCCCAAAACAATAAAATAACATAAAACCCCTTTCAAACTTTATCTCCATCCTGAACTTACAAAGTACTCTATTCCTCTATCTTATGAGTTTACATGTTTAAATATTCATTTAAATACTCTATTAAATAAGCTCTCTTGAAGTGTATATCTTCTACCCACTAATGGTGTTTCACACATGATGTTAACATTTATTAAGAGTTTACTCTGTGACACTGTGCTGATATCACTTTTTTTATATTATTTAATTTTATTCTCCAAAAAATTCTGAGGTATATATTATTACATTCTTACAAAAGACAAAACTAAAATTTTACAAGGTTAAATATCCAAGATTGCAAGGGTAGTTAGGGGAAGAATTAGAAATGGAACTGAGTCACTTGACTCAGGCTGTTACGTAGCACTACATATGTGATCATTTAATCCTGTCATAAATCCAGATTTCTGTTTCCTGAGTGAGACTGATCGTTACGCTTCTTAAAGGTGTGGTGCTGTACTTAGTAGAACCTGGCTTTAGTACTAGAAGTGATGTTCTGTAGTTTATAATGAGTTACTAAAATGAAAGTATTATCCTTGATTCCAGATATGAAAATATTTAAAGATCAAAGACTAATGTAGCTACAGAAAAAGTTAATGGCAATGCCACTGAGAAAAGTCTAGGTTTAGGATACCATCTTTAATTTCACAAAATTGAAAATTTTCACAAATTTTATAAAATGTGCTTTTAAATGCTGGACTAATCTGCGTCCCTTTTACATACTGACTGGCTAATAAAATGGAAACATGGAAGCAACCTTTATATACACAGTGAACTGTTAAGTCTTGAGGAGAGTTCTGAGTATCTTTTTTGCTACCCATCTCCCTCCTCACTGACCAGAATTCTCATACAGGGGGGAAAGAAAGTCATAGTAAATATGAGAGGTAGTAATGCAGTTTAAAAATAAAAATAGTGGTTCTCCATCCAGTACTGCAAAAATAAATGAACAGTATCTTTTTTAAGCATAGTATTACTCAGGGTACATATACAAAGAGGTAGCACAGTAGCATGATATAAATACTAGCCTTGGACACTTTTTATCACCACGGTATGCAATGGCAAGCAGAAACACCAAAATGATACCCAGGATTTGGAGGCAGGTTTATTTACATTGACAGGCACTGATCAGGATCATTCTCAGAATATCAGGCCCCGATCTCTGGTGGTCTAGGGCTTATATGGGATAAGCAACAGGAAGTACAGAGGCAGAATGGCTTGTCAACTGGGGATTGGTTTATATAATGTGCATCATAGTGACCAGCTGTTTCCAAGAGACAGGAGCAACCTGAACTCAAACAGGAACTATTACCTAGGCAACTAAGAAACTGAAGTATACTGGTGGAGGGGGCTATTTTCTGTTACAGGTAAACTCTGTTCTTCTCTGGCAGCTTTATTGACCCAGGTGAGTGCTGCTGGGCATTCTCATTAACCTGATTTTAAATATCCTAGGAACAGCTGTATGATTTCTAGACGTGCCCCACAACACTGGGGTCAGGTCAAAAAGGTCAATTTCTTATACTTGGATGTCTTAAGAAAAGACTATTCTTTATAACTCTGTAAGGCAAATGCTTACTTACTTACTTTACATTTTAAAAACATCAGTTTGGAGATACATTTATAATCTTAAAATTTTTTACAAGTATAAATTTAGCATTCATTATCCTAATAAGCTTTTTTGCTCATAAAATTTCAAACAAAGGACTAAGATTTTTTTGCCAGGCATAATGGCACAGGCCTGTAATACCAGCACTTGGGAGGCTGAGGCAAGAGGATTGCTGTGAGGTCGAGGTCATCCTGGGCTACTTAAGCAAGTTCAAGGCCAGCCTGGACTGCACAGGGAGACCCTGCCTCGAAAAACCAGAAAAAAATTCTTCTTATTATTTTTTAGTTTCTTAATAAAATTGCTGTGAACAGCAGTTGCTCTTGAAACATCTCATGTTGCTGTCATCAGCAGTCATTTAAGTGTCTGCTGTCTTCCAGGGCACTCAGCCAGGACTGGAAACAGAGAGGTGTAAGCCAAGGTTAGGCCTGTAAGGGTGCGGAGTAGTGGGAACAGGGTGCACACGTGAAACGGTGAATGCGTGGTTATAAAAGAATAGAGGTGAGGGGCTGGGGATTTAGCTCAGCAGCAAAAAGCGCCTGCCTGGCAAGCGCAAGGTCGTGAGTTCAGTTCCCGGTACCAGAGAAAAACCAAAAAAAAAAAAGAATAGAGGTGAGGACAAGATGAAAGGCAGATTATTAAGGCACAGGTTATTGGTTTTGTTTTGTTTTGTTTTTTTTTCCCGGTACCAGGAACCGAACTCACAACCTTGCGCTTGCCAGGCAGGCGCTTTGCCACTGAGCTAAATCCCCAGCCCCAAGGCACAGGTTATTGAGACAGGTCGGGAGAAGGTGTAACTCTGAGCTCAACCTCCAGGCAAGGATTTAGAAAAGGTGAGAGTAAAGGGGCAAAGGTAGAAATGAGTATGATGGGTTGATAAAGGAAAATGACTAAGCTCCTTATAGGCAAAGAGGAAGAAGGCTGAGGGGACCATGAGCGGGCTGGAATAACAGTGCCAGTGTGGGCCGGGAGACCTGGACCATAGCAAAAAGAAAAGTGCCAGTCGAGGCACCAGCGTTCCCAATCAAGAATCAGTAGCAGTGCTGGGGTTCTGCTTGTCATCCATTGTAGGTTTTGGCAAACTGCAGCCCACAGGCCACGCCTGATCTGACATCTGTTTTTATAAAAAAGACTCAACTGGGATACAGTCACGCACTGAACTACATCCCCAGTCCTTTTTTACAATTTCTGATTCAGGGTCGCATAAATTACCAGTTGCTCAGGCTAGGCTTGAATTTGTGATCTTCATGCCTCAGCCTCCCAGAATGCTGGGATTATAGGTGAGCACCACTACAGCAGTTTTATGACCTGCAAAGCCTACCTAACATTTATTCTCAAGACCTTTACAGGAAAAGTTTGCTGACCCCTGATATCAAGCAATGAGACAATTAGAACACTCCCTACTTCAGAAACCGTGCTTTTTATGGTGAATACATGTATTGAGAAAATGTGTTTCGGGCTGGGAGGTAACTCTGTGGTAGAGTACTTGCCTATGAGGCCCTAGGTTCCAGAACCACCAATAAATTATAATCAATTAATAAGAAAGAAAGAGCCAGCTTCTTACGTTTGCCAAACACAAACTATCCTAATAGTCTTGCATATTTAATGCAAATAATGAACTTCGAAGCCGATAACCATATTAAAGGTTATCATCATTATCCTCCAAAAATGACCTTTTCAATGATGAACCAAGCCCCATAATGAGATTCTAAAAGCACCAAAATGGTTTGTACTGCTCCACAAAGGTGAGCTCAGAGAGATACCCAGGGAGCCGAGGTACTTCTCAGAATTGGTTGCAGTTTATAGGGATCTAGGTCCTACCAGAGTTGGGATCTGTTTGCAGTACTGACTTAAGCTTCAGCCTCTGCATAACTCCAGAATTGGGGGAAATGATACGGCTTGTTCTTCAGTTGCTCCTCGATGATGGTGTTTGGATGACGTATGGCTCCTTTCAAGGGGAACCATCTCATCCAAGAAGTTTTTTTGCACCGAGCTGAGTCAGAACCCTTCTCTCAGTCCCACAGAACATCCCCCCATGCCCGCATACCTAACACTCCACTGCCGCTTCTCTCACGTGGCTGCCCCATCTCAGCAGTAGCCCAGCACACAGTGGTCTCCTGCACATTCTGGAGGTCATGCAAGTTTCTGCTGAATAAATGAGATGACTGCTTCTGAGAAGATCCATGCTGCTCCAGGGGGCCTCTCCCATGCCGGCGTGATTTCTCCCTCCACACACGCTCTCTCATTCATCTCTTTCTCCCTCTCTGTCATGCACACGTTAGTTTTTATTAGAACACACATTGCCCTATACCTAGAACTGAAACCATATATTTTCACAGACCTGGAACTTGGAATATGGTTTAAATCCTGAAAGAGCAGGGAAGCAAGTGTTGGGTCTAGAGACTTCTGTTTCTCTGTGCACATGGTGATAGCTTCCATTGAGGACTAAAGCGTGCACTCATATTCTGCTAGGTACTGATTACAGAGTTTAACAGATTTCAAATTAACCAGCTGTTTTTAAAATCAAGTAAGAGTGCTTGTGAGATAGAGCTAATGGAAATTTCATTTTCTGCTTATTCCCAGGAACTGACCACAGGAACTGGCAGGAACAGCAACCCCAGAGTATTCCGATCCATGCTTGCCCCAAGTGTGGGGAGGTCCTGCCTGACATAGACACCTTACAAATCCATGTCATGGACTGCATCATATAACTGTCGGCGTGTCATCTCCCCAAACTCTTGGTAAATGTCAGGTTTTTTTCCTCCAAGACCTGTACTTTTGTCTTATTTGTTTTCCCTCAAATATTTTGCCTCATTATCCTTGTTTTAGGAGAAAGAAAGTACATCTATAAAAAAGAAAACTTCGTGGATTTCCATGAACTCACAAAATAGAATGCTTGATTGCCACCCTGCGGATAATGAATTCTCTGGTTTTTTTGTTGTTTGTGCAAGCAGCTGCACTGTTCATGCAGCTCACCAGCATGGGACATCATGACAGAGCTTATGGAATTAGATGGAATTTTTATTTTTGATCAGTTTTTGTTTTTGTTCTAGTTCTTTTTTGTGTTTTGAGACAGGGTCTCACTATGCAGTTCAGGCTGGCATTGAACTCACTATATAGCCAGGCTGGCCTCAAACTTGTGATCCTCCTTCCTCAGCCTCCAGAGTGCTGGGATTACAGGCATGTGCTTCCACAGTCAGCTCTCCTGATTGATTATAAGAACCTTTTGTGAAGGAGAAAGATGAAGTGGTCACAGATTTAATCAGAAAAAAAGTCTTTGAAATATTTTTAAAGTAAATTATATTACTGTATTGTTTTCCTTCATCCATTTAAAATGGATTTTTTGGAGTTGTGTGTTTGTGTGTATGCTGTAGGTTTTTTGCAGCCACAATAATTGTACCAAAGTTATATAGCTCTTTTCATCTGAGCGCTGTGAGCTTTCAGTTAATATCAGGACATGTGAAAAAAATTACTGGCATACATGACACTAAGCTCACTAAATTCCTTATAACCATTCAGTGTTATCTTCAATTTTTTCATGGTACTTACTGCAAGTATATGGGCTTGTATAGTAAATAGTTTATTAATTTCTAAAAAGAACATCTGTTTTCTTCTTAGCTCAGGTTATATCTTAACAATGACAAAAAGTAGTTACCAGAAAATAAAATTTTGCCTATCAATCTTTTACACTGTTCATATATGATCGACTAATTTTATAGTATGTATCTTCTATATTAAGCTCTTTTAGCTTAATATAAGCATGGTAGTAAGATATGTTTTATTAATTTGGTAAATGTGAGCAAATATCTTTAACAGGGACCAATACATGTTGGAATTAGAAGTTGTTCTTGCCAAGAAGGTGGATAGAAAGGGATTTACCATATTTTTTAGGGGCAAATTTGTAAGATTACCTAGTACCAGACAAGCTACAAAAGTAAACAATATCTAGGTTGTAAGACATTTAAAAGTTAAAAGATCTCCTATCATATCTCTCCTAGACAGACTTGATTATACACATATGTCTTTAAATAGAAATCAAAATAGTTAATTCATGCCAGTGAACATACTGTACAAATTAGTTATCTTCATGCCTGAATAGTCATCATTATGCCAAGAGAATACACTGTACAAATTCTACAGTAATTTAGATACATGTTAGATTCATTATTTCCTCACATACCCCAAGGAGAACATTTGTTAATTTCTAAAATAACAAACATTTTCTTTGAATTGTTTTGAGGTATTAGGGTTTGAACCCATGCTAGGTAAGTGTTACCACTGAGGTACCCAGTGTCCCCCCATCTCTTTCTCTCTTTCTTTTTAAATTTTGAGATAAGGTCTCACTAAGTCATCCAGGCTGGCCTTAAATTTGCAGTTCTCCTGCCTCAGCCTCCTAAGTAGCTGGGATTATGTTTCTTTTCATTTTTGTTCATAGTTTCTAATATAAATTTTGTTTTATTATTTTATCTTAGAGAAAATAGATTTCTTTAGTATGGTATCCTAAGTAAAGAAACAAACCAAATGGAATCACATTTAATGTATTGGAGGTATCCTTTTATTTTGTTCAAGTAAAAATACCCAGCAGATCCAAAGTTGGAAATAACAAGAATGGGCGTATTAAGCCTGTGACCAGATGATTTGCATGATAATTAGAAGGATTACAAATGAAAGCAAGTCCATATGGTTGGCTTAAATTAAGTCTACTGAAGAGATATCTGTATCCCATGCTCATTACAGCATTATTCACAGTAGCTAAGCTATAGAAGCAACCAGGTGACCACCATTATTGATGAGTGGATTAAAAAAAGTATATGTATAGTGAAATACTATTCAGCCTTGGAAAAGCAGGGGAGCTGGGTATGGTGGTACATGCCTGAAATCCTAGCACTCTGGAGACTGCAGCAGGACTGCAAGAGCCCAGTCTGGGCAACAGAGCAACTTAGTGAGATTCTGTCTCAAAATAAAAAATAAAAGGATAGGGATGTATCTCGTTGTGAAGGTCAACACACACACACACACATACACACACAGGCAGGCAGGGAGAATTATTTTATTTGCAATAATATGGATGAACATGGAGGACACTGTGTTAAGTGTAATAAGCCAGGCATAGAAAGACAATGTACTGTACATGATCTCACTTAAAGGGGATACGTAGGGAAAAGGGAAATGTTGATCAAAGGGTACACAGTTTCAGCTAGGAGGAGTGAGCTTTATAGATCTATTGTGCAGAATAGGGACTACAATAAATACTGTAATGTGTTGCTCAGGAGCCAGCCACTGGAGGCCAGCCACAAGGGAGAGAAATTAAGTGATGTGATGAATTGCTGGAAGCTAAGTGTGTTCAGACTTGAGAGTTACCAACTCTGGGATCCAATCTTAAGAAAACTTCCACACTTCTATGAGTTTTGCCTCTAGGAAGCCTTCTGACTTTCACATTTAAGACTGAAAAAGATGCCCTTCTACATACTTCTGGCTGGGGAGGGGAAAATAGCCATTCTGAAATATACACCAGAACAATCTGTTCTTCTTAACAAGGCCTACCCTCAAGAAAATCTACTTCACCAGAACCCAGTTGACTTGGGAGGAGGGAAACCCCCATGCCAGCCTCATCTTGGCTTCTTCTGTTCACCTAAAGAGGGTGGGGCTTAGCAAGGTCACAGCCTCAAGGTGCAGGCTCAAGACTATCACAGGACAACAGGATGCTTTGCCTCCCCTGATACCTTAGCACTACTGCATACATAGGGCCCCTGCAGAATATGAGGGCTTACAGATGAAAACATTGCAGTCATTGTCTGGGACCTTATTTAAGCAGTCTCTGTGGAAACCCAAAGGTTATAGGATAGATAAGGATCAATTTTGAAATTTTGCCTCTGACATCAACAGATAAACAGTAAACAGCTTAACTCCTAACTAGGTAAGCACAAAGCCTGACCCTATTTCACTCAGTTCCTTTTACTTACTACTGTATATCATGTCCAGCTTTTAACAAAAAAAGTTATATGGCAAAACAAAGGCCAAAGAATTCTATCTGAAGTGATAGAGCAAGCATGAGAACCAGATACAACTAAAGATATGAGCCTGGGAATTTGAAACAATTATGGTTAAGTCCCTAAGGTTTCTAATGGAAAAAAGGGATAGTATGTAAGAGCAGCTAGGTAATGTGAGCAGAGATGTAAACTATAAGAAATAACCAAAAATAAAATAGAGGGTGGGGGCGGGGGTGGTGGGTAAGAGGGAGAGAGGGTAGAAAAATATATAAATCCTAGAATATTGTTAATAGATGTGAAAAATGCTCATTAAATACACTGGAAACTAACGAAGGAAAGAACTCTTTGAGCTTAGAGAAATGTCAATAGAAACATCCAAAACTGAAATAGCAAAGAGAAAGAAGAACAAAAGTGACAAAACAGTATACAAAAAATGTGGGATGCCTTCAAAAAGTGTATCGTATTTGTAATTAGAATACCAGAAGGAGAAGGAAGAGAAGACAAGAGAGGAAATATTTAATAATGGCTGAAATTTTTCAGAAATTAATGACTAAGCAAAAAATCACAGGAAATCAAAGACAGTGAAAAAATATTGAAAGAAGCCAGAGGTGGGATAGAAGAGACTTGGGAAGCAATAGGAGAGTACTACAATGTGGAGTAATTAAAATGTTTATAGAGAGAAACCACCAGCCTCCAAGTCTATATCCATAGACAACCTTCAAAAGTGAAAAACAAATAGGTATTCTCAAGGAAACAAAAGTTGAGGGAATTTGTTGATATTAGATCTACCTGCCTTGCAAGAAATGTTAAAAGAAGCTCTTCAGAGGAAATTATTAGAACAGTGTAATTAATAATGAGAGAAAATTGAATCATAAAATGATCAATTAAAATTATCAAGGGGTCAGGAAAAGCACTAAAGAGAAAGCAGTACTTAGGAGGAAATTCATAGCACTGAATGTGAATAATGTATAGGAAAGTAGAAAGATCTAAAGTTAGTAAAATAAGTTCCCATGTAGGAAACTAGAAAAAAGATACCAAATTGCATGCAAAATACTCAGAAGAAAAGAAATAAAAGCTGGGCCTGGGAGTACATGCCTGTAATCACAGCACTCTAGAAGGCTGAAGCAGCAGCATCACCACAAGTTCAAGGCCAGGGTAAACTATGCAGAGAGACCCAGTCTCAAAAAAAGAGAGAAAAATTAGAGTAGAAGGCAATGAAATTAAAATCAGTAGAAGAAAATCACCAAAATGAATGCCTAGCTTTTTGAAATGATCAATAAAACCGATAAACATCAGATTAACTAAAACAGAAGATACAAATTACAAATATTAATATACCACCAGTGGACAATTATCACTTGAAATTTTAAAACACTACTACTTATATTAGCACCAAAAATAAAGACTTAGGTATAAATCCAGTGAAATATGTACATGATCTATATGAGGAAAACACAAAACTCTGATGGTGAAATAAAAAACATCTAATAAATGGAGACAGAGTTCATGGTCATGGGAGGATGATTCAACAGTCTCAAGATTTCAGGTCTTCCAAGTTGATCTCTAGGTTCAGTGTAATCCCCAATAAAAATAAATAGCAACAAGTTATTTATAGATGTCAAAAAAGCAACTCTTAAAAAAAAAAAAGTTTATAGGGAGAGGTAAAAATCCTAAAATAGCCAGTGGACTTGGGGATTGATGCTACCAACTTCAAGACTTACTACAACACAATGATAAATAAGACAGTATGGAAACAGATGGGCGGAACAAAATAGAGACCCCTGAAATAGACTCACCCAAATCACCTAACATTTTTGTTTTGCTGGTACTGGGGATTGAATTCAGGGCCTCTGCACTGAGCTACATCCCAACCCAGTTTTTACCTTTTGAAGACAGAGTCTCACTGAGTTGCTAAATTGCCCAGATTGGATTCAAACTTGTGACCCTCATGCCTCTGCCTTCCAAAGTGCTGAGATTATAAATTTGCACCACCACATCTGGCTTCAATTAATCTTCAACAAAGAAGAAAATTCGGTTTGATGGAGAAGGGATTTTCAATAATCCCCAGACATACTCATGCAAAAATAATCTAGACATAAATCTTAACACCTTTCATAAATATACAGCCATAGATGGGGAGAAAATCTCCATAGAACACATGTGATAAATGGTTGCATTGAAAATATACCCCAGCTCAAATACTCTAGAAAACAAGCCGGGCATGGTGACACATGCCTGTAATCCCAGCACTCGGGAGACTGAGGGAGGAGGATCATCGCAAGGTTGAGACCAGCCTGGGCTACAAAGTGAGCTCAAGGCCACCCTGCACTACATAGCGAGACCCTGTGTCAAGAAAAGACCAAAAAAAAAAATTTTAGAAAATGAATTGAAAATGGGCAAGAGCTCTGAACGAATACCTCACCAAGCAAGATACTGTTCAGAAACAAGCATGTAAAAAGACATCCAACATCAGATGTTATTATGGCACTGTAAATCAAAACACCATTACACACCTGTTAAAATAGCTAAAATCCAAAACACTAAGAATACAGAGAGTGAGGCTGTGGAGCAACCAGACTCTCACTGATTGCTTATGGGAAGGCATAATGTTACAGCAACTATAGAAGAGTTTGGCAGTATCTTACAAAATGAAGCAGATTCTTTCCTTACAATTTAAATTCATGTGATTTAAGACCACACAAAGCCTGCATATGAACACTTATAGACATTTTGTGTGTAACTGCCAAAACCTGGAAGCAACCACAGTGTCCTACAGTAGGAGAGTGGATAAGCATTTGTGCTACATGCATGCAATGGATATTATTCAGTAAGAAAAATTAGCTAGGCCATGGGGAAACATGGAGGAACCATATATACATGCCCTCTGGTAAGTGAAAGAAGGCATTTTGAAAAGGCTGCTTGTGGTATGACTACAACTATCTGACACACTGGGAAAACTATGGAGATGGTGAAAAGATTAGTGGTTGCCAGGGGCCAGGGGAGGAAAAGATGAATATAAGAACCCTAGGAGACTTACTGTGCAGTAAGTCCGTTCTGTATGATATTGTAATCATACATACATTTGTCAAAATCCACAGAACTGCACATCACTATGGGCTGTAGTTGATGTGTCAGTAGTGGTTTATCAATTGTAATAAATCCCCTGCACTATGCAAGATGTCAATAATAAGATGTTTGAAGTAGTTACTACATTAGCTGTTGCTGGGTGTGGTGGCACATGCTTATAATCCCAACACTGTGGAAGCTGAGGCTGGACAACATGAGTTTAAGACGAGCCTGGGTTATGTAGTTAGTTCAAGGCCAATCTGGACTACATAATGAGACCATGTATCACACACCCAAAAAAACTGGCTAACAATCCCATCTAAAAGGGATTGTTTATAGTGAAAACTCAAGTTTATTTTGCCATTATTAATTCAGCAAGGGAAAGCTGGTAGGACAGCCAGTTTCAGCTTTTAAGTGTAACAAGTCAAATAAATGAACCACTATGTGTATGTTTTAACGGAAAACAGAAGGCAACAAAATTGCTTTGCTATGAAAGGTAAGGAAAGTACAATTTTAGTACTTTTGAGTTACATATTTAATCCCTTAATATTACCAAACTACTAGTATGTATTCTTAGGAAAATGTTATTCATTAATTTTTTTCTAGCTATGAAATCACAAACATGAAGTATAATATAAAATATTGATTCAGGAACTCTCAGTGAGCTGATAGATTTATGTAGCCATTTTTTCCTTTAGATATATGGAGCTATAACCAAGAGGGAGAGTTATTTCACATATATAAAATATATATTATAATTATTAACCCTCAAAACAAAGGAAAAGATATGTTGAACATTCTTATGGATTGACTAAAACCACCAATGCTAGAATTTTTTTTTACTGGCTTCCCTTGCAAAATGTTAATGGAGGTAACTAGATGGGAGATCTTACCCTGCTGTTTGAAGTAATCACTGCATTGGTTGAAGAGCAATAAACATCTGTTTGAGCAACAAAGACAATATTCTGTTGTAGAAATTAAGGAAAATGGTTTTTATTTGTCTTGAAAGGATCGCACGTCTTTCATGGTTGCCTCTGAGCAAAGATTACATTTTTCTCAATAAAAGGTCTCTGGTCAGTTGTACAAGTTGCAGGTAAGAGTCTAGAAAGTTCTGCACCACAGAACACGGAATGCATGAAGTCAGATGTATGCAGATGCCTACAGGGAGTTGCGGGAGCGGTAATGGCAACCAGGCAGTTACCTCTTACAGGCATGCTTTTGAATTTGGTTGCCTCTTCTCACTGAAGGATAGAAGAACTGGTTTAATCATCTGGTGCTTTGGATAAACATACCCAAAGATACTCTACTTCTCCAGTCTCTACTTAGAACTATATTACCAGTACCTCAGACTACATTTAAAGTTCTGACATATTCCCCAACTTCAGTCACAAATGTAAGAAATCTGCTAAAATCCACATTGCACACCTCTGGTACTGAACTTATCCCCTTAACCAGATCCAAAGCAAGTTCCTTAGACTATTAGCTCTTTCTGTGGTTCTGCCAAGTCTCCTAGGTATTGCCTTTCTGGCTTCCTCTTCTTGTCCCTGCAGAGGTAAATTTTCTTTGGTCAATCACCAATGCAGGTAGGTTTTCCTTCATAGTATGTTTCCCATTTAACCTGTTCCTAACTCTTATAGTCTGGAACAGTTACTACCTTCTAACAGGCTTTTCCGCCTCGAGTTTCTTCCATATTCAGTTCCTGACCACCCATCTTTGTAAGATTACTCTTCCTAAATAATGCCTTATAGAATAATGGAAGTGTCAATTAAAACATATCTAAAGCTTACATGTAATAGGCACACTATCTGCATATTTTCAAGTTTTTCTCCTTTAATCCTCAGATGCCCTTCTGAAATAGCTATTACTGTCTGTGTTGTGCACATGGGTAAGTTGAGTCCTTGAGAGATTAATTTACCCAAAGTTGTACAGTTGTAGGTGGCAGTTAAAATCACACAGTCTTAATTTTGGAGTCTGAATGCCTAGCCACATGTTCCTTCTATACATCTACCACCCCCCCCCACCCCAGCCAGATTTGGTCTCTACTGTTTACAAAATAAAGTTTTTGACTAGGTGTTTATCATCTTTTAATATTTATACCTCCTTCCCTCTATATGTTCCCTCCTGTTCAGCAAAGCTGGTGCCCATTAGTAGTATCTCTTGTTATTTATCTTTTATCTTGTGTCCTATTCTCCCATATTGTTCCTGTAGATGCCTAGAATATGTACCATGTCTTTGTGCAACACCCTTACACATAAGGCAGTAGACCATCATACTGATTATAGAAGTGCAGAAATGTACTGGTAAATATCATTTGATCCTCCAGATAGTACCACTGTTAGCACTTTATAAAGGAAGGAACTAGTCAGTTGTACAAGTTTCAGGTAAAGAACTAAATGTGAAGTGGCTTACTAAAGAGTAGCTGTGCTACTGAATTTTTCCTTTCCATACACATTGTGTGCCAGACACCAGCAGCAAGAGAGAAAAGAGAAGAGGTAAATGATGAACAGATGTGTTTCCCCTTCTCTCCACATGCTCACATTACAAAAGGAAGAAGAGAAAACATCAGCTATTACAGTACCTTCTGGCAAGCTCTATGTCTAAGACCAGTCTAGAGCTCTAGGAAACAACAAGTTGAAATGCTTAGCTCATGGGCTGGGGATATAGCTAAGGCGTAAGCGCCTGCCTG